>NC_084564.2:34130500-34437500 GCF_033978685.3 Nerophis lumbriciformis | reverse complement strand
ATGCTGTTACAATTTCGCTGCGCTTGTTGAGGGATGACAGGTCTGGACGGTAAATAATAAACAGTTTCTCTTTCAAGCATAGGTTGCATCTTTTATTACCACTATTGTAAGGTGTGCTGGATGCAAGAATTTGCCATGTTATTGAATATTCAACATTATTGTCTTTGAGGTCCCAAATGTGTTTGCTGAGTTCTGTGGTATTTCGCAGGTTTTGGTTCCTGAAAGAAGCCTTGTGATTGTTCCATCTGGTTTTGAATTCTCCCTCGGTTAATCCTACATATGTGTCGGATGTGTTAATGTCCTTGCGTATTACCTTAGATTGGTAGACAACTGATGTTTGTAAGCACCCCCCGTTGAGAGGGCAATCAGGTTTCTTTCGACAGTTACAGCCTTTGTTGGTTTTGGAGTCGCTCTGTCCGGGGGCCGACGGCTCATTTGCAATTGTTTTGTTGTGGTTTGAGATGATTTGTCGTATATTGTTCATGCAGCTGTAGCTCAATTTAATGTTGTTCTTGTTGAATACTTTTCTTAGGGTGTTGTCTTTGGGAAAGTGTTTGTCAATCAGATTGAGGAATTTGTGTCCAATGTTAGTTGAGACGTTTTTGCTGTATGGGGGGTTGTACCAGATGATGTCGTTTCGTTTTCTGTTCTTTTTTTGGCTGGTTTCCTGGCGTGGGTTCATAGGTGAGGGTGAAATTGTATCCGCTTTCATCAAGGGCTTTTTGGTACGGGGGGGTTGCTTGGTCAAATTCAGCTTTGCTAGATGACAGCATCGATAGCCTTTTATTGATTCCGCTAGGTATTCTTTTCGTGGTGGTGGGTGGGTGGTTGCTGTCATGGTGCACGTATTGGAGTGTTGTGTTGGGTTTCGTGAATGGTTGGTAGCTGTTATTTCTCAGGTTGAAAGTGACGTCAAGGAAGTTGACGGTTTGCTTGTTGGCTTCAATCGTGATCCGTAGGCCGTTCTCTTTGAAAATTTGGCATATGCGCTTCTTGGTATTCTCGCTGCTCCTTGGCGAGGCGCGACACACTGCCAGTCCGTCATCACGGTAAATACCAAGGTTCAGATTGAGGCTAGCAACAAAGGCTGTAACTGTCGAAAGAAACCTGATTGCCCTCTCAACGGGGGGTGATAACAAACATCAGTTGTCTACCAATCTAAGGTAATACGCAAGGACATTAACACATCCGACACATATGTAGGATTAACCGAGGGAGAATTCAAAACCAGATGGAACAATCACAAGGCTTCTTTCAGGAACCAAAACCTGCGAAATACCACAGAACTCAGCAAACACATTTGGGACCTCAAAGACAATAATGTTGAATATTCAATAACATGGCAAATTCTTGCATCCAGCACACCTTACAATAGTGGTAATAAAAGATGCAACCTATGCTTGAAAGAGAAACTGTTTATTATTTACCGTCCAGACCTGTCATCCCTCAACAAGCGCAGCGAAATTGTAACAGCATGCCGCCATAGACGGAAACACCTCCTAGGTAACACATGAGCCAATCACCACGCCCCTACGCCAGCCTGTACCCACCCACTCTGTGCCCTATATAAACCATGGTATGCGAATGCTCCCATAAAAATCTCCTGATGATTGAGGGTACCCCCCCTCATGAAACAGGCCTGTAGAGATGAAATAGTCTTGTGATTTTTTTCCCCACACATACATATATTGCGCTCTACTACGGTATCGAGCACTATTTTTTGGATAACCTTATTAAGACATATACTCCGCTCCAAATTGACATTTGTTGAGCACTGTACGTCGATCAGAAATGGAAAAATTCAACATCGACTACTCCACGAAGAACATTCCCATACCCGCGCAGAATGACTACAAGCTAAGGCTCATAGAAAAGACGGAACACTTCCTAAGAAGGATGCGGTGGAAAGCACATTTTTTCCTCCACCCTGAAACAAAAGGAACGCAAAAGAAAACTTACGGATTCAAATCTACCAAGAACCCACCCACAGTTGAGGAACTAAAGGATTTTGAGAACGACATGCTCAAAATGATACAATCAGTCAAATTCAAGCCAATCCGCAACCCACTCCTCACAAAGCTGAAAAATGACAAGGAGCGCATCAAGAAAGTAAACAACCTCATCATAGCTGCCGATAAAACCACAAACTTCTACAGAATGGACATACCAGAACATCACACCTTACTGGGCAGAAGCATCACCAAATCATACAAAAAAGCGCAACCCAACACCTTACAGAACATCCACCTGGAAAATAAAAGGATCGCGGCTGAACTGGACATTGAGGACAGGGTGGACGCCACAGCCAACAAGGAAGCCTTCATCACATTGAAGGACCACAAACCCAACTTCGCAAATAACCCAACATGCCGACTAATAAACCCAACTAAATCTGAAATAGGAAAAATCAGCAAAATAATCCTGGACAGAGTCAACACAAAAATCAAGGACAAAACACCACTCAACCAATGGAGAAATACAGCAGCAGTAATCAAATGGTTCAACAAGATCCAAGACAAACAACAGCACAACTTTATCTCCTTTGATATCGAAGAATTTTACCCTTCCATCACGCAAGACCTACTGACTCAAGCACTAGACTTCGCCTCAGACTACGACTCAATCACAGGCAACGAAAGAAACATCATCATCCACGCAAAAAACTCCATTCTCATCCACAACAGTACACCATGGCAAAAAAAGAACAATGCAACATTTGACGCCACTATGGGAAGTTTTGACGGAGCAGAAACGTGTGAACTCGTTGGGAGTTTCCTCCTCTCCCAGCTCGCTAGCCTCAATCTGAACCTTGGTATTTACCGTGATGACGGACTGGCTGTGTCTCGCGCCTCGCCAAGGAGCAGCGAGAATACCAAGAAGCGCATATGCCAAATTTTCAAAGAGAACGGCCTACGGATCACGATTGAAGCCAACAAGCAAACCGTCAACTTCCTTGACGTCACTTTCAACCTGAGAAATAACAGCTACCAACCATTCACGAAACCCAACACAACACTCCAATACGTGCACCATGACAGCAACCACCCACCCACCACCACGAAAAGAATACCTACCGGAATCAATAAAAGGCTATCGATGCTGTCATCTAGCAAAGCTGAATTTGACCAAGCAACCCCCCCGTACCAAAAAGCCCTTGATGAAAGCGGATACAATTTCACCCTCACCTATGAACCCACGCCAGGAAACCAGCCAAAAAAGAACAGAAAACGAAACGACATCATCTGGTACAACCCCCCATACAGCAAAAACGTCTCAACTAACATTGGACACAAATTCCTCAATCTGATTGACAAACACTTTCCCAAAGACAACACCCTAAGAAAAGTATTCAACAAGAACAACATTAAATTGAGCTACAGCTGCATGAACAATATACGACAAATCATCTCAAACCACAACAAAACAATTGCAAATGAGCCGTCGGCCCCCGGACAGAGCGACTCCAAAACCAACAAAGGCTGTAACTGTCGAAAGAAACCTGATTGCCCTCTCAACGGGGGGTGCTTACAAACATCAGTTGTCTACCAATCTAAGGTAATACGCAAGGACATTAACACATCCGACACATATGTAGGATTAACCGAGGGAGAATTCAAAACCAGATGGAACAATCACAAGGCTTCTTTCAGGAACCAAAACCTGCGAAATACCACAGAACTCAGCAAACACATTTGGGACCTCAAAGACAATAATGTTGAATATTCAATAACATGGCAAATTCTTGCATCCAGCACACCTTACAATAGTGGTAATAAAAGATGCAACCTATGCTTGAAAGAGAAACTGTTTATTATTTACCGTCCAGACCTGTCATCCCTCAACAAGCGCAGCGAAATTGTAACAGCATGCCGCCATAGACGGAAACACCTCCTAGGTAACACATGAGCCAATCACCACGCCCCTACGCCAGCCTGTACCCACCCACTCTGTGCCCTATATAAACCATGGTATGCGAATGCTCCCATTAAAATATCCTGATGATTGAGGGTACCCCCCCTCATGAAACAGGCCTGTAGAGATGAAATAGTCTTGTGATTTTTTTCCCACACATACATATATATATATATATATATATATATATATATATATATATATATATATATATATATATATATATATGACACATTATTTTTCTCTACATTTGGCCCCCCGAGTCACAATAATTGCCCAGGCCTGCCCTAATGTCTTCCACAATGGAGTTTTATTGGTACTTAAATATAAAGCTGTGAGGGGCGTGGCCTGCGGACCTGCAGCGAGGCGGGATGTGTCGGGACCGGCTTCGAGATTAGCGACAGGTGAGTGGATGACACAGCTGAGAGTGTTTGTCTGATCACCTGTCGCTCTTTTAAAAGCAGCAGTCGGGAAGAAGAAGGGTGGAATGGCAGAGCACGCCGAGAGGGAGAGAGCGAAGCTGAGGGACAGACCAAAAGACACTTGCTGAAAAGCACGGAGACAACCAATTGCAAAATAAAGCATTGTTCTACACGATGAACGAAGCGGTCGTGTCCATGATTGGTGTCCAGAAGAAGTAAGGGACTTCCACAATTTGGCGCCCAACTCTGCTGACCACCGGAGGCAAGGGAAGACGACCCCCTGATGGCTCTCGCGGGCATGCTCTCTGAGCTGGCAGCGATCACCCGCCAACAGTGTCAGGTCCTGCAGGCGTTAGCGGACCAGGGGGGCGGGGCACTGCCAGTGCCGACGGCCGTCACCATCCCCCGCATGGGGGAAAAAGAGGATCCCCATGCCTCTTTGGACATTTTTGCGGCCACGGCGAGAGCATGCGCGTGGCCGGAAGAAGAGTGGGGGGGCGCGGCTCTTGCCGCTCCTGACGGGGGAGGCGCAGCGTGCGGCGCTCAGCCTGCCGGCGCCCTCCAGAGTGCGCTTTGAGGACCTGAGGAGGGCGGTGCTGGACCGGACGGGAGGCACCACCGAAGATTACCGACGACGGTCCATGCGTCTGGGGAAGGAGGACCGGCCATTCGCCTTTGGCCAGCGGCTCCAAGAGGCGGCGACGTGCTGGCTGCAGCCGGGAGAGGGAGATGGCCGACTGCTGGACCATATCTTACTGGAACAGTTTGTGGAGGCGATCCCGACGCGGACGGCGAACTGGATCCGGTACCACCGGCCCCGGGACCTCGCAGCAGCGGTGACCCTCGCCGAGAACCACCTGGCTGTCCACCGCGAGGAGCAACCGACACCAGCGGCGCACGGACCGAGCGTGCGACATGAGAAGGAGAGAGAACGACACATTCCCCACCTTAACCCACGTGACCCTCCCTCTACTCTGTGCTTCCAGAACATCTACCGCGCAGACGGCCCCTCAAACGCTTGGGCAGGCGTGCTGGAGGCGTGGGCGGCCCGGTCGCGCACGTCACGGACCTCCGCAGGTGGAGGTGGGGCGCGTGACCCGGGTGGCCGCTCCTTCAGTGCCCTCCCCGGCCCGGGTGAGACGTACGGTAGGAAGGTAACGATACAAGGGAGTACATACCAGGCGATGGTGGATTCGGGCTGCGGGCAGACCATGACCCACCAGAACCTGGTTCGACCCGGCCGGGGCTTTGAGGCAGGCAACACGGCTAAAAATCAGGTGTGTTCATGGGGATGTGCACGAGTACCCTATGGTGCCAGTAGAAATTTGGTATGAGGGCCAAAAGCACTTACTGACACAATGCGTGGGGGTGCGTTCACGGACCGTAGGAAAGGGGAGCATCCGCGCGGTTCTCAGTGGCGACGCGGGTCCGTCCGATACTGCCGAGCGGGAACCGGTGAAGCCCCCCCGACCCCCCACTGGCACCCTATGGAGGATTTTCCCCTCGAGCAGTCTCGCGATGAAAGTTTGCACGCGGCCTGGGACCAGGTGGATTACATCGACGGTCAGCTCGTGCGCCCGGGAGCAGCGCGGGTATTCCCTCACTTCTCGATTATTAGAGATAGATTATACCGAGTGAGCCGTGACACTCAGACCGGAGAGGAATCGTTGGTGCCAAAACGCCGCAGGGAAATGGTTTTTCAGGCGGCGCATTACAATCCCATGGCTGGCCACATGGGGTATAATAAAACACTCAATCGGGTCATGGTCCGATTCTATTGGCCGGGCATCCGGGCAGACGTGCGCCGCCGGTGCGCTGCCTGCCTGGACTGTCAGCTGGTGAACCCGGCGGCCACACCAAAGGTGCCTTTGCGCCCATTGCCGCTCATGGAGGTCCCCTTCGAAAGAATGGGTATGGACCTCATCGGACCATTCCACCCGAGCACACGGGGATATCGCTTTGTGTTAGTCCTAGTGGATTACGCAACGCGCTATCCCGAAGCAGTGCCCCTGCGCTCCATCTCTGCAAAGAGTGTAGCGCAGGCCCTGTTTCAGGTCATCTCCCGAGTTGGAATCCCGAAAGAGATTCTGACTGACCAGGGCACGTCCTTTATGTCACGCACGATAAAGGAACTGTACGGATTATTGGGAATTAAAGCGATCCGCACCAGCGTATACCATCCACAAACAGATGGGCTGGTGGAGAGATTGAATAAGACGCTGAAAACCATGATCCGTAAGTTTACACATAAGGACAAACCAAATTGGGATAAATGGCTGGATCCCCTACTGTTTGCGATGCGGGAGGTACCTCAGGCCTCCACAGGCTTTGCGCCTTTTGAGTTATTATATGGCAGGAAGCCGCGCGGAGTGTTGGACGTAATTAAGGAAAGCTGGGAGGAGGGGCCAAGCTCCAGCAAAAACGAAATTCAATACGTCATGGACATGTGAGCAAAACTCCACACGGTGGGGCACCTGTCACGCGAGAATTTGCTCCGTGCCCAGGAACGTCAGCAGCGCACGTATAACAGGGGGACTCAGCTAAGAAAATTTTCACCGGGAGAAAAAGTGCTTATATTACTCCCCACATCCAGCTCGAAATTACTTGCGCGCAGGCAAGGACCCTTCGAGGTCACACGGCAAGTGGGTGATGTGGACTACGAGGTACGGCGCTCGGACCGGGGCGGAGCCACCCAAATTTATCATATAAACCTCCTGAAAGCATGGAAGGAGGCAGAGCCTGTTTCCATGGTAACAGTGGTTAAGGAGGAGGGGGAGTTCGGGCCGGAGGTCCCGCGCGGTGGTCCGCCCTTTCCCCTCCTCTGTGACGATCAGCTCACGTTAGCGCAGAGAGCGGATGTTGCTAAACTGCAGCAGCGCTTCTCTGATGTGTTCTCCCCTCGGCCCGGGCGCACGAACCTCATCCAGCATCATATTGGGACCCTATAGGCTCCCCGAACACAAACGCAAAGTAGTTCGGGAGGAATTAAAATCCATGCTGGAGTTGGGGGTAATAGAAGAATCCCACAGTGCGTGGTGCAGCCCCATTGTTCTGGTAAGGAAGAAGGATGGGTCTGTGCGGTTCTGTGTGGATTACCGCAAGGTGAACAACATTTCACGTTTTGACGCGTACCCTCGGGTCGACAAGCTCCTGGATCGGCTGGGCGCTGCTCGTTTCTTCACGACACTGGATTTAACCAAGGGCTACTGGCAGATTCCCTTGTCACCAGAGTCCAGGGAAAAAACGGCCTTTTCCACTCCGGAAGGTTTGTACCAATTTGTGACACTTCCATTTGGCTTGTTCGGTGCGCCCGCCACGTTCCAGCGCCTCATGGACCGGGTGCTGCGACCCCACGCTGCATACGCTGCGGCCTACCTGGATGATGTCATCATCCAGAGTAGCGGCTGGGATGAACACATGCGGCGGGTGGGGGCAGTGCTCGAGTCCCTGAGACAGGCAGGGCTCACTGCCAACCCGGCAAAGTGTGCAGTTGGCCGGAGGGAAGTACAGTATCTGGGGTACCACTTGGGAGGAGGGCAGGTGCGGCCGCAGGTAGATAAAACAGCGGCAATTGCGACCTGCCCAAACCCCAAGACGAAAAAAGAGGTGAGGCAGTTTTTGGGTCTGGCGGGTTACTACCGGAGGTTTAGCCCCCGGTTTGCGGACCTGACCAGCCCAATAACTGACCTCACCCGAAAGGGTGCTCCAGATCTGTTCCAGTGGACGGAGCAGTGCCAGCAGGTGTTTGAGAGGGTTAAGAAGGCCCTCTGCGAGGAGCCGGTCCTGCACATGCCTGATTTTTCTCTCCCGTTTTGTCTGCAGGCTGATGCGTCGGGCAGAGGACTGGGAGCGGTTTTGTCCCAGCAAGTGGAGGGCGTCGACCGACCCATTCTCTACATCAGCCGGAAGCTGTCCGAAAGGGAGGCAAGGTACAGCACAGTGGAGAGGGAGTGCCTCGCCATCAGGTGGGCGGTCGGGGCCCTCCGATACTACCTCCTGGGGCGCTCATTCAGCCTCTGCTCGGACCACAAACCCCTCCAGTGGCTCCACCGCATGAAAGATGCCAACGCGCGGATCACCCGTTGGTATCTAGATTTGCAACCCTACAACTTCAGAGTGATTCACAGACCGGGGGCACAGATGGCTGTGGCCGACTTCCTTTCCCGCTCCCTCACTGGGGGGGGGGGGGGGCGGAACGGCGTCCCTGCCTGAGTCTGGCGGTGGAGGTATGTGAGGGGCGTGGCCTGCGGACCTCTTTTTTATATACAATGTTTTAAACAAAATAAAGGCAATTGTACACAATAACTAAACAAAAGCAAAAACTGCAATCTATTACTCATTTAAACCTGAAAAATATTGACAAAATAAAAATATTGACCTAATCACTCATATACTGGTAGTGCCCATAGTATCGCAGCCACCAATTCATGGATCGATCCACCCTCCGCTATACAGTACAGGCCAAAACTTTGGAAACACCTTTTCATTCAATGTGTTTTCTTTATTTTAATGACTATTGTAGATTGTCACTGAAGGCATCAAAACTATGAATGAACACATGTGGAGTTATGCACTTAACAAAAAAAGGTGAAATAACTGAAAACATGTTTTATATTCTAGTTTCTTCAAAATAGCCACCCTTAGCTCTCATTACTGCTTTGCACACTCTTGGCATTCTCTCGATGAGCTTCAAGCACACCTGTGAAGTGAAAACCATTTCAGGTGACTACCTCTTGAAGCTCATCGAGAGAATGCCAAGAGTGTGCAAAGCAATAATCAGAGCAAAGGGTGGCTATTTTGAAGAAACTAGAATATAAAACATGTTTTCAGTTATTTCACCATTTTGTGTTAAGTACATAACTCAACATGTGTTCATTCATAGTTTTGATGCCTTCAGTGACAATCTACAATGTAAATAGTCATGAAAATAATAAAAATGCATTGAATGAGAAGTTGTGTCCAAACTTTTGGCCTGTACTGTATGTCATGTGACTGTGACAATGCTGACAAAACGATTTCATTTCTTGTTTACCTCTCCTTACTTACTACTGCAACACGGTTCCATCTACACTTTATAAAGTTTACTAAGCACGTATTTCTTAGTGTTAAAGCTAATTTATTTACTAATTATTAGCATGCCTGCTCCTGCCGTGTAGGATTCCCGGGCGCAGCCACCGTTGCTGCTCACTGTTCTCCTCACCTCCCAGGGGGTGACCAAGGGGATGAGTCAAATGCAGAGGTTAATTTCACCACACCTAGTGTGTGTGTGACAATCATTGGTACTTTCACTTTAACTTTAACATGTTAAGCCTTGTCCTATTTTATAATGATACTTAAGATGCAAAAAGAAATGCAGTTTATTTGCTGTAATGGAGGAGATTATTATTAGCTTTTAGAAGTGTCTCCACTCTGTGTTTGGAGACACATAATTAGCTGCTTGCCACTTGTCATCTGGGGATCTAGAAATAAATAGTTTCAGCCAGAAATGTTATGGCCTTTTATTTCCTAGTGGAATGCATCTGTCGAAGGTTTATAGGCCAGGATCATTAATGTCGTTGAAACAGACAGCGAGAACAATCTGTGGCCAATCGGTCGCCACATACCTATATGAAATCTTAAAAAAAAAAAGTTAAATAATTCATTCATTCCATCGTGAAATATAGTATTCAAGCATAATATTAAATATAAATAAGTAATTTTTAAGCATTTTTTATTTATTATCATTATTAGTTTATATATTATCGTATTTTCTGGACTATAAGGCGCACTTTTTCTTTATTTGCTTACCGACCTCGAAGCAATTTTATTTGGTACATGGTGTAATGATAAGTGTGACCAGTAGATGGCAGTCAAACATAAGAGATACGTGTAGAATGCACTATGATGGCAATATGACTCAAGTAAACATTAACATTTTATATATTCCTTTGAAAATATAGAACACCACAGCGGTCAAAAATCTATCAACGTGTTTGAGTACGACTTTGGTAAACTATGAAGCCACACCGCTTGATGTGCTTCAACATACGAGTATTATTATGGTGTGCGTATAAAGTAAGACACAATCTGACGTTTTGTTTCGCAATATCATGCAAAAGCAACTTTTCTTACCTTCTGGTACCTGCTGATCTGTATTTGGATTGACATTTCTAATATAAAGTAGTGTAAAGTTCTTACTTATATCTGTCAGTAGACTCGCCATGAAAGCGCTAAAACTTACCGGTGTAGTGAGTTTTTTTTATTCACCCAAGGAACTTTAGTTATTAGAGACTTCCGGTCGGACAGTTTTTCACGGGACACATTTCCGGCCTTGTTGTTGCGCTAGTGAGCCACGGATGAGGAGATGCTGCTCCGTTATTGATTGAAGTAAAGTATGAATGTCATTAAAACAGTTATCTCCATCTTTTGACACTTCTTCCACTCCCGTCCTTGCACGCTACACCGCTACAACAAAGATGACGGAGAAAAGACGCTGCCGAAGGTGAGCCACGTAAATAAGACCGCCCACAAAACGGTGCATCCGAAGCGACTGTCAGAAAGCGGCTTGAAGATGATCTTTAAAACATAATCTATGCAACATTTTGACCAAAGAACCACCATTACATGTTAGTAGACCACAAGGAAGTGTTTTACATTTAGAAAAATATAATAATAATAATAATATTAATATGGCTCCTTCAATGCACCTTATAATCCGGTGCGCCTTATATATGAAAACATATCTAAAATGGACCATTAACGGCATTGCGCCTTATAAGCCAGTGTGCCCTATGGTCCGGAAAATACGGTAACTATTTTTTGTTTAATAAATATAATTTAGAAAATAAAAGAAAATGTATATTTTTAATGACATTCGTTATTAGGTGGTAATTTTATTAGGGTTTTTTTAATACTATTTTTATGGCCTTTTATTTCTTAGTGGAATGCATCTGTCAAAGGTCTCTAGGCCAGGATCATTAATGCCGTTGAAACAGACAGTGAGAACAATCCGAGGCAGTTGCCAGCCAACTTTTTACTGTCATGCCGCCTCCAGCTCTGCACAATCCAGGTGTTTCCAGGCCCCTCTAGCTGTTAGCAAGAAAGGAGATCTGTCCACCAGCAGGACTTCAGCAGATCTGAGGTATTTTTGAGTGATGTACAAGCATAATCTTAGCCAATTCACACAAAAATAAAACCAGACGTGTATTTACAAGACAGCTCTAAGGAATGGTGCATGTGGATTTGAACTGCTGACTGATTAGTGTGCTAGAAATATGAACATCAATACCATTTACAGTGTTTCAACAATTACGAAATGTAAAAGCAGTGAACTTGCAACATACTTTAAAATATGAAAGCCAAACAACACTAACACAACATGTTCAAATGCATAGTAGTTCCGAAAACAGAACACTAAAACCTATTTTACATGCATAATTTGTACACATGTATAACACTAAATAGACTGCCCTTGTGAGCCATTACATCTCATCCTGCAGCAAATTATTGATGGAGAGGAGAGACCCAGAATTCAAATGGTGCACTTTTTATAACGACACTACGAATTATCAATTGCACTTTTACCACTAAAAGCGCCATCTGAGGAAAGGATGTTAGCATTAAGGGTGTCTGCAATATTGTCCTCAAACTGGGCATGAAAAATAAAAATAAAGCTGAGAGCTGAACACAATACAGAGCGGCGCAACAAAGCAATGTGCTTCTCTTCATTATCTGTCCTTTCATCTGTCTTAAAAAGTGAAAAAGTGACAGGGGCACATATACAAACACAGCAGTTTTTAGGCAGCTGTTCATCCACGACACAGAGTTTATAAAATCGAGTTGTACCGTATTTTTCGGACTATAAGGTGCACTTCAAATCCTTTCATTTTCTCAAAACCCGACAGTGCACCTTATAACCCGGTGCGCCTAATGTACGTATTAATTTTGGTTGTGCTTACCGACTTTGAAACTATTTTAATTGGTACACGGTGAGATGATAAGTGTGACCAGTAGATGGCAGTCACACAAGAGATACGTGTGGACTGCAATATGATGGCAGTCACACATAAGAGATATGTGTAGACTGCAATATGATGGCAGTCACACATACGAGATATGTGTAGACTGCCATATGACTCAAGTAAACAACACCAAAATGTTATATGTTCCATTGAAAATATAGAACATTACACACGGCGCTCAAAAATCTATCACATTTATTTGTGTGTGGCGTCGCGCGGGTCTCACTTCCTTTTGGGTGGGGTCCGTGCCCGTGTGGCCCGACCTTGCGCTGTGGGGTCTCTGTTGGTGACTTGATGTGGTGGCGGCGCGGCCCCCGTGTCTGGTCTGGATGCTGTGTCTCGGTTGTTTGGGCGGTGGTGTGTTTGTGCGGGTTTGGGTTAGGATGGGGGGGGTCTCTTGTTTGCGTGTTGGCGTTCGGGCTGACTGGCGGGCTGGCGCCGGCTGGTCTCCGTGGTCCTGGTGGCGTGTGGTTGCTGGTCGCAGTTTTTTTTTATCGCTTTGATTTGATTGGCTGGTGCTGGCTGTCTGGGGTTTTTGCGGCTGCTGTTTCTGCTGCTGTTTGTTTGTGGTGTGGGCGCCCGTGGCTGCTGGGTCTGGTGCAAGGGTGTGGCTGATGTTGTGACTGGTGGCAGCGCGCCCGCGTGATGGCTGTCGGGGCTGACGAACTGTGTATATGTATGTATATGTGTGTGTATGTGTATGTATGTATGTATGTATATATATGTGTACATATGTGTATGTATGTATATGTATATATGTGTATGTGTGGGTATGTATACATGTATGTGTGTATGTATATATATATATATGTATGTATGTATATGTGTGTGTATGTATGTATGTATATATATGTGTATGTGTACATATGTGTATGTATGTGTATGTATATGTGTATGTGTGGGTATGTATACATGTACTGTATGTGTGTATGTGTATATATATATGTATGTATGTATGTATGTATGTATGTATGTATGTATGTATGTATATTTCTGGGGGTACGCACTGGGCCTGCCTGTCAGACGGGGGTCGACGCTTCAGGCTACTGCATCCGAACTGCGTGTCTGGAGCTCCTGGGTCCCGCTGTCCATCCCTTCCGAGTGCCCGTCTTGGTTGGGGCCTGTTGGGCCTAGTCCCTGCGACTATTGTGGTAGCTTGGTGCTGCAAGGTATTCCGAGGTGCTGCGAGTCGGCCAGTTGCTGGGGTAGTGACCTTGTGTGTCAGCATGTCTGTGATCTTCTTTTAATTCTTTAATTTATTTATTTATTTATTTATTTATTTATTTATTTTTTAATATATTTTATTATTATTTTTTAATTAATTTTTATTATTCGCTTTTCTGCCCGTGTAGGGTGTGGTCTCTCGCTCTCCCCTGCTTTTCTCGTGCCCTGTCCTCTGCCGGGTGCGTCTGTCTGCGGCCTGCTGCTGGCCCTTGTGGGTGGTACGGTGGGCCGGGCTCTGGGGTTCCTGTCGCTGGCCGGCTTGGCTGCGTGGGGGCGGTGGTCCCTGGTTCCCTGGGCACTACGCCTACTGTTTGTGGGTTGGGCTCTCGGGGGTGATGGGGCCGTGCTCTGGCTCCCACGCACTCTGGGAGTCGAATGTATTGTACATACAAATTCACATATGCTCACATAGGTACCTACGCTCCCACATACATACACAAATACAGTACATATTTACATACCTAAAGTTCGTACATCCACACGCACATTCAATATACAAACATACACATACTGTACATATACACTTACTGTACAAACACATATACACACTCTGTACATATACATTCACTGTACAAACACATATACACATTCTGTACATATACATTCATTGTACAAACACATATACACATTCTGTACATATACAAGTACATATGCATACTTACACTCATGCACATAATCACGTTTCATCAAACATATATTAACGTTGTTGCCCTAGGGTAAACTGGGTGTAACACATGGCACACTGACAAAGCTTAACCTATTGTTACTATAACAATCTACAAGGTTAATGTAGGTTGCTTCTCTTTCTCCGGTTCCGGTTCACCGTGCGTGACTGCTCGCTGACTGCTCGCTGTTTCGAAAAAGCTAAGTATCGTTCTATTTGTGTGCTTTTAATTGTTCTGCAGCTTTCTTTATTACTTTCTCAACATATTTAGTAGTACTATTTAACTTGCAAATCACCCGATCTCTGTCTCACCACCCCTCCCGCAGCTAGCTAGCAGCTAGCTGCTAAGCTAACGAAGCTAGCGCGGAGAAAGGCGTCGCCGGTCGCCGGTCAGAAGGAATCTACTCCTGCACACCGTGACCAGGACTTCTCGGAAGACAGCAGGAACTTCACTCGGTGACAGAAAACACCGTGAGTATGGCTTCCTGCGCGTCTTGCACCTTACTCACGGAGAGGCTGGCTCTGCTAGAGGGCCGTGTCCGCCAGTTAGAGCAGAGTAATCTCGTAACTTTAGATGTTGCGGACACATCTGCTAGCGTTAGCTGTAGCGAGCTAACTAGCCCAGCCTGTAGTAGTCCTAAGCGGCCTACAAGCTACGGTGTACCGGTTGAGACGCATAATAGATTTAGCTCTTTAGCTAGTCCTACACCCCAGTCTACCGGGCACCACACCTTAGTCATAGGGGACTCCATCACCCAAAACATAAAGCTTAGCAAACCAGCCACAATTAAGTGCATCTCTGGGGCCAGAGCACCTGACATTGAGGCTAATCTTAGGGAGCTAACTCGCAACAGGCCTAGTAAACACGTACGACAGGCTAATCGCACCACTAGTTATGCGAATATAGTTGTCCACGTTGGCTCCAATGACACTAGAATGAGACAGTCAGAGATTACAAAGAGAAACATAGCCAGGACTTGTGATCTCGCTAGAAAGATGTCCAGGCATCGAGTAATTGTCTCTGGCCCCCTGCCTGCGAGAGGCAATGATGAGAGATATAGCAGATTAGTCTCGCTTAACAAGTGGCTGGCTAGCTTCTGTAGACAACAGGGACTAACGTTTATTGATAATTGGCCCTCTTTCTGGGGCAAACCAGGCTTGCTGATGAGAGACGGCCTTCACCCTAACCAGGAAGGCGCCATCATCCTGTCTAAAAACATAGACTACTGTTTAAGTCACATTTGACTAACTACACTAGAGCAAGCCCGGTCACAGAGCCTGCTAGTCCGGGTGAGGAGTCAGTTAAGCTAGAACTAGCCAGCACCAGGCTGGATAATTCCTGTACGCATAGCAATTTTCTTAGAATAACACACAACTCACATAATGTGTTTTCAGTTGTGAATGTGTCCGGGGTAGATATGCATTCTACTGAGGTGGCAAATCATGATGCGTTCAGTCGATCGCAGCATCAAGCAAATAATCTGAAAATTCCCGTCGTATCAATTCCTAGATATGGTCGAAACTATTTAAAGTGCACGACGTATAATAAACGCAACATTATTAATATTGCTACTACGGATAATTTAAACAAAAACTCGTCAAAACAGCCCAATACTTATAATATGGGCTTTTTAAACATAAGGTCATTGTCTCCCAAAACGTTATTAGTTAATAAGGTCATTAGAGACAACAATCTTAACGTCATTGGTCTTAGCGAAACCTGGCTCAAACCAGACGATTTTTTTGCGCTAAATGAGGCATCTTCTCCTAACTATACGAATGCACATATTGCCCGTCCCCTTAAAAGGGGTGGGGGGGTCGCACTAATATACAATGAAAACTTTAACCTTACCCCTAACCTAAATAATAAATACAAATCGTTTGAGGTGCTTACTATGAGGTCTGTCGCACCGCTGCCTCTCGATATGGCTGTTATCTACCGCCCCCCAGGGCCCTACTCGGCCTTTATCAATGAATTCTCAGAGTTCGTTGCTGATCTAGTGACGCACGCAGACAATATAATCATAATGGGGGACTTTAATATCCATATGAATACCCCATCGGACCCTCAGTGCGTGGCGCTCCAGACTATAATTGATAGCTGTGGTCTTACACAAATAATAAATGAACCTACGCATCGCAACGGTAATACGATAGATCTAGTGCTGGTCAGGGGTGTCACCACCTCCAAAGTTATGGTACTCCCGTATACTAAAGTAATGTCCGATCATTACCTTATAAAATTCGAAGTTCGGACTCATTGTCAACAAACTAATAATAATAATAACTGCTATAGCAGCCGCAACATTAATGCTGCCACAACGATGACTCTTGCTGACCTACTGCCTTCGGTAATGGCACCTTTCCCAAATTATGTCGGCTCTATTGATAACCTAACTAACAACTTTGACAATGCCCTGCGCAAAACCATTGATAGTATAGCACCGCTAAAACAAAAAAGGGCCCCTAAAAGGCGCACCCCATGGTTTACAGAAGAAACCAGAGCTCATAAATTATCATGTAGAAAGTTGGAACGCAAATGGCGCGCGACCAAGCTTGAGGTTTTCCATCAAGCATGGAGTGATAGTTTAATATCGTATAAACGCATGCTTACCTTAGCTAAAGCTAAATATTACTCAAATCTCATCCGCCTCAACAAAAACGACCCTAAATTTTTGTTTAGTACAGTAGCATCGCTAACCCAACAAGGGACTCCTCCCAATAGCTCCACCCACTCGGCAGATGACTTTATGAATTTCTTTAATAAGAAAATTGAACTCATTAGAAAGGAGATTAAAGACAACGCATCCCAGCTACAACTGGGTTCTATTAACACAGATACAACTATATCTACGGCGGATACTGCAATACAAAATAGTCTCTCTCTTTTTGATGAAATAACATTAGAGGAACTATTACGGCGTGTAAGTGGGATAAAACAAACAACATGTTTACTTGACCCACTTCCTGGGAAACTTATCAAGGAGCTTTTTGTATTATTAGGTCCATCAGTGCTAAATATTATAAACTTATCACTTTCCTCTGGCACTGTTCCCCTAGCATTCAAGAAAGCGGTTATTCATCCTCTGCTCAAAAGACCTAACCTTGATCCTGACCTCATGGTAAACTACCGACCGGTGTCCCACCTTCCCTTTATTTCGAAAATCCTCGAAGAATTTTTCGCACAGCAGCTAAATGAACACTTAGTGTCTAACAATCTCTGTGAACCTTTTCAATCCGGTTTCAGGGCAAATCACTCTACGGAGACAGCCCTCGCAAAAATGACTAATGATCTACTGCTAACGATGGATTCTGATGCGTCATCTATGTTGCTGCTTCTTGATCTTAGCGCTGCTTTCGATACCGTCGATCATAATATTTTATTAGAGCGTATCAAAACACGTATTGGTATGTCAGACTTAGCTTTGTCGTGGTTTAACTCTTATCTTACTGACAGGATGCAATGCGTCTCCCATAATAATGTGACCTCGGACTATGTTAAGGTAACGTGCGGAGTTCCTCAGGGTTCGGTTCTTGGCCCTGCACTCTTTAGTACTTACATGTTGCCGCTAGGCGACATCATACGCAAATACGGTGTTAGCTTTCATTGTTATGCTGATGAAACCCAACTCTACATGCCCCTAAAGCTGACCAACACGCCGGATTGTAGTCAGCTGGAGGCGTGTCTTAATGAAATTAAACAATGGATGTCCGCTAACTTCTTGCAACTCAACGCCAAGAAAACGGAAATGCTGATTATCGGTCCTGCTAAACACCGACATTTATTTAATAATACCACTTTAACATTTGACAACCAAACAATTACACAAGGCGAATCAGTAAAGAATCTGGGTATTATTTTCGACCCAACTCTCTCCTTTGAGTCACACATTAAGAGTGTTACTAAAACGGCCTTCTTTCATCTCCGTAATATCGCTAAAATTTGTTCTATTTTATCCACTAGCGACGCTGAGATCATTATTCATGCGTTCGTTACGTCTCGTCTCGACTACTGTAACGTATTATTTTCGGGTCTCCCTATGTCTAGCATCAAAAGATTACAATTGGTACAAAATGCGGCTGCTAGACTTTTGACAAGAACAAGAAAGTTTGATCATATTACGCCTATACTGGCTCACCTGCACTGGCTTCCTGTGCACTTAAGATGTGACTTTAAGGTTTTACTACTTACGTATAAAATACTACACGGTCTAGCTCCGTCCTATCTTGTCGATTGCATTGTACCATATGTCCCGGCAAGAAATCTGCGTTCAAAGAACTCCGGCTTATTAGTGATTCCCAGAGCCCAAAAAAAGTCTGCGGGCTATAGAGCGTTTTCTATTCGGGCTCCAGTACTATGGAATGCCCTCCCGGTAACAATTAGAGATGCTACCTCAGTAGAAGCATTTAAGTCCCATCTTAAAACTCATTTGTATACTCTAGCCTTTAAATAGCCCCCCTGTTAGACCAGTTGATCTGCCGTTTCTTTTCTTTTCTCCTCTGCTCCCCTTTTCCTTGTGGAGGGGGGGGGGGGGCACAGGTCCGGTGGCCATGGATGAAGTGCTGGCTGTCCAGAGTCGGGACCCGGGGTGGACCGCTCGCCTGTGCATCGGCTGGGAACATCTCTGCGCTGCTGACCCGTCTCCGCTCGGGATGGTGTCCTGCTGGCCCCACTATGGACTGGACTCTTACTATTATGTTGGATCCACTATGGACTGGACTCTCACAATATTATGTCAGACCCACTCGACATCCATTGCTTTCGGTCTCCCCTAGAGGGGGGGGGGGGGGGGTTACCCACATATGCGGTCCTCTCCAAGGTTTCTCATAGTCATTCACATCGACGTCCCTCTGGGGTGAGTTTTTCCTTGCCCTTATGTGGGCTTTGTACCGAGGATGTCGTTGTGGCTTGTGCAGCCCTTTGAGACACTTGTGATTTAGGGCTATATAAATAAACATTGATTGATTGATTGATTGATTCTCCCCCTCCATTTTTCTGCATTCTTTCATATCTCAAGTTATCATTACGTATATGTATTGTTGCATTTAAACAACTGTATTGTTGATAATAAAGGTAAATTATTGGTATTGTTCATTATCAATAGCGCTATTTCTATTGGTATTTGTATTGATCCATTTGTAGTGTAATAATGCTCATTGTCATTTCTGTATTATTTTTAATTTTTCGCTAACTGCTTATTTGCTATTACTTTTACCATCATATTTGTACATGTCGTATTTGCTGATGTTGCTCTATTGTTGTTGTTGTTGTTGTTTGCTTTTGTTGTTTTTGTCTCTCTGTCTAATCCCCCTCTTGTCCCCACAATTTCCACCTCTGTCTTCTTTGTTTTCTCTTTCTATCCCCTCCTGCTCCGACCCGGCTGCACTAAATGATAATATAAATACATTTAATAAAGTCAAATACAAATAAGGCAACAAGAGAAGTATCCTACACTTCTCTTTTGTAAAGTAAATCTGAACAGCCGACATGGGCATCTACATCAACTATATGATTTGCCTGAGAAGCTGGACAGGACACAAAAAAAAAAAAAAAAAAAATCTATCACAATTATTTAGTATGACTTTGGTAAGCTATGAAGCCACACCGCTTGATGGATTGTACTGTGCTTCAACATAGGAGTATTATTATTATGTGTGTATAAGGTAAGACATATTATCTGGCCTTTTGCTTCGCAATGTTATGCAAAAGCAACTTTTCTTACCTTTTGGTACCTGCTGATCTGTATTTGGGATCTGCATAAGTACTGAAAATGTCCGCGCATCCACCTTTGTAATCTGTGCCGACACCGTAGTCGCTAAGCTTCTTCTTTTTCTCTATCTTCTTGTTATGGGACATTCACCCTCTGCTATTCTTACTTATATATGTCAATAAACTCGCCATGGAAGCGCTAAAAACTACCGGTGTAGCTTGTTTACATTATTTACCCAAGGAACTTTAGTTTTTAGAGAGTTGGACGGTTTTTCACGGGACACATTTCTGCCGTTGTTGCACTAGTGAACCACGGATGAGGAGATGCTGCTCCGTTATTGATTCAAGTAAAGTCTGAATGTCATTAAAACAGTTAGCTCCATCTTTTGACACTTCTTCCACTCCCGTCCTTGCACGCTATATAAAAAATGACGGAGAATAGACGCTGTCGAAGGTGAGCCAAATAAATAAGACCGCCCACAAAACGGTGCATCCTAAAGCGACTGTCAGAAAGCGGCTTGAAGATGATGTGTAAAACAATCTATGCAACGTTTTGACCAAAGAACCACCATTACATGTTATGTAGACCACAAGGAAGTGTTTTACATTTAGAAAAAATAAATACAAATATGACCCTTTAATGCTCCCTATAATCCTGTGCGCCCTATGGTCCGGAAAATACGGTAACTCTATTCTAACTTTGCAAGATGGCTGTCACAGCTGAGCAAATGTCTGTCATGCTGCAAATTCCTCTGATATAATCATGCGACCAGTCGGCGAGATACCAATACACCCGACGAGTCTTGAAATTGCTCAATTCTGTTAAAAGTGTCAAAATAGTACAAACGTTTCTATTTCTCCTGCAGGTAGTCCCTACATTGGATGTTGGACCAAAATCACAAAGTGAACCTTGGTGCAGCTCCAATGAACCTCTCATTAACAGTACAAGTCAAGTACGTCAGAAGGTTAGAAAGAATGCAACTTGACCCTGTTTGTATCACTTGCGCTGACACTGATCCAGCCAGTACTGGCGGATTCTGTCAGGGGATCAGAATCAGGGCCAAACTCTCTTGGCATCTTTGACATCTACGAAGTTGCAGTTCCTGAAAGGACGACTGCTTCAGTTAGATTTAATCTGAGCTTCATCCTATTTTCCTTCCTTATGTTTTAACCCCGTCTTTAACTTGGCTTGAGAGCCACCACATGGTCCCAGCTTTAAATGCTGCTGCAGACCAAAAGTGGTACTTTAGTTTGCATCTGCCCCACTCTTGGGTTTTCAAGAAAAATGCCAGCAGTATGCCCCGTTTTGTTGCGTTGGGGAGCCAAAAAAAAAATTGCAAGCAAAGTACGAAAGTGTGGCTCTCCTCTTTCCTCCTCCCTCTAAGTTGTGTCAAAGCCCTTAATTTGTCTTAGTACCGTATTTTTCAGACCATAAAGTGCACCAGATTAAAAGGCGCACTGCCGATGAGCGGGTCTAGTCAGGTCTTTTTTTATACAAAAGTCGCACCGGATTATAGGGCGCATTAAAGGGGTAATTTTATGATTTTTTTCTAAATGTAAAAACTTGTGGTCTACATAACATGTAATGGTGGTTCTTTGGTCAAAATGTTGCATAGATTATGTTTTACAGATCATCTTCAAGTAGCTTTCTGACAGTCTCTTCAGGATGCGCCGTTTTGTGGGCGGTCTTATTTACGTGGCTCACCTTTGGCAGCGTCTTCTCCCCGTCATCTTTGTTGTAGCGGTGTAGCGTGCAAGGACGGGAGTGGAAGAAGTGTCAAAAGATGGAGCTAACTGTTTTAATGATTGATAATCAATAACGGAGCAGCATCTCTTCATCCGGAAACAACAACAAGTGTGTCCCGTGTTCCTTGGGTGATTAATGTGAACTCACTACACCGGTATGTTTTAGCGCTTTCATGGCGAGTTTACTGACAGATATAAGTAAGAACTTTACGCTACTTTTTATTAGAAATGGCAACAGTGGAGGATGAATGTCCCACAACAAGAAGATACAGAAAAAGAAGAAGCTTATGACTACGGTGTCGGCACGGACTACAATTCCGAATGCGTGCACATTTTCAGGACCTATGCAGATCCCAAATACACATCAGCAGGCACCGGAAGGTAAGAAAAGTTGGTTTTGCATAATATTGCGAAACAAAACGCCAGATAATATGTCTTACCTTATACACACACCATAATAATACTTGTATGTTTAATGTGCAGACAATCAATCAAGCGGTGCGGCTTCATAGCTTACCGAAGTCGTACAAAAACAAATTTGACAGATTTTTGAGCGCCGTGTGTGATGTTCTATATTCGCAATGGAACATTTAAAGTTTTGGTGTTGTTTACTGGCGTCATCTTTCAGTCTACACGTATCTCTTATGTATGACTGCCATCTACTGGTCACACTTATCATTACACTATGTACCAAATAGAATTGCAGTTGCCGTGGTTAAATTCGAGCCCTGCATTTATATTTACTGAAGGAAGCCATGACTGCAACGTGACCCATCTTTGCCAACAAAAGTCTTCAATAAAAGTAAAAGTGATGCTAAATGTTCATGTATCCATTTAATTTGTCATTTATAGGCATATAACATTATTTTCTATTTTGTAATTATTCTCTAAAAAATGTGTTCACATTTATGGATGTCTGGAACAGATTAATTTCCCATATAACCCTTCTATCCATAAGGGGAAAAAATGCTTCCGTATACTATTAGATTTGTTTTCTGATCTTAACGGATCACTTACAAAAACCAAGCAACCACTATTTGGACTTTGGTAGTGGTTCTTTCAGAGAGCCACTTCCTGCGTTACTCTGTCTCTCCCTCGATGCATACTGTCGAACCAGATGTGTTTTATATGGAAATAAAGAGCAGGCACCAACCACTGAGGTAGACCACATACCACCGGAGTGTGCGTGTAGATTACACAGATAATGAAAATGAATCAAGTGACTCAATAGAAATGTTGACAACTTAAATAAAAATGTCAACAATCTAGCAAGCGCAGCAAGGTTTTGACCCAAATATAAAAACAATTGAAAAAGACATATATTCGAGGTCAAGCAGTTTATACGTGCCAATCATCAGGCAGTTGCCTGCTCTTTTTCTAATATATATTTGTCATTTATGCATTCCTTTGCTATAATTTCATGTGTGTTCACATTTGAGCTAGAGTGAACAGAAACCGTAACAGAGTTCACTTGCAATCAGACCAAGACCCGAACCCTTATCAAACAACACAGGAGAAGTGATGATGCCTATTAAAGATAATGGTGACCATTAAGTGTCATCAAAATATGGTTACTGAAATATGATAATTGTAATGAACGTATCTTTTGTCTTTGATTGTGTCTTTAAAAATAAGGGGTTGTCTTATATTAAGGGGTGTCTTATATACTCTGATCAATATGATATTGTTTTGGCCAGGTTATACATTTTGTTACGTTCTGGTGTTTGTCTGGACCCCTGGATGCGAAGATGGTAGGCAAGTCCAGGAAGAAGCCCATTCTACCAGAGAAAACGCAGGTAGCACAAAAAACTACTATGTGCAGCCTGAAAGTGCACAAAGAGTAAATACCGTATTTTCCGGACTATAAATAATTTGTTTCCCTCAAAACTCGACAGTGCGCCTTAAAACCCAGTGCGCCTAATGTACGGAATAATTTTGGTTTTGCTTACGGACCTTGAAGCTATTTTATTTGGTACATGGTGTAATGATAAGTGTGACCAGTGCAGTCACACATAAGAGATAAGTTTAGACTGCAAAATAATGGCAGTCACACATAACAGATACGTGTAGACTGCAATATGACTCAAATAAACATTACCAACACTGTATATGTTACATTGAAAATATAGAACATTACACACGGCGCTCAAAAATCGATCAAAATGTTTTAGTATGACTTTGGTAAGCTATGAAGCCGCACCGCTTGATGGATTGTACTGTGCTTCAACATACGAGTATTACTATGGTGTGTGTATAAGGTAAGAAATATTATCTGGCGTTTTGTTTCGCAATATTATGCAAAAGCAACTTTTCTTACCTTCTGATACCTGCTGATCTGTATTTGGGATCTGTATAAGTCTTGAAAAATTGCGCATGTCCGCCTTTGTAATCCGTGCCGACACCGTAGTCAACAAGCTTCTTCTTTTTCTGTATCTTCTTGTTATGGGACATTCATCCTCCGCTGTTGCCATTTCTAATATAAAGTAGTGTAAAGTTCTTACTTACTGTATATCTGTCAGTAAACTCGCCATGAATGCGCTAAAACATACTGGTGTAGTAACTTTAGTTATTAGAGAGTTCTGGTCGGGCGGTTTTTCACGGGACACATTTCCGGCGTTGTTATTACACTAGTGAGCCACGGATGGGGAGATGCTGCTCCGTTATTGATTTAAGTAAAGTCTGAATGTCGTTAAAACAGTTAACGCCATCTTTTGACACTTCCTCCACTCCCGTCCTTGTATGCTACACCGCTACAACAAAGATAACGGGGAGAAGACACTGTCGAAGGGGAGCCACGTAAATAAGACCGCCCACAAAACGGCACATCCTGAAGCGACTATCAGAAAACTATTTGAAAGTGATCTGTAAAACATAATCTATGCAACATTTTGACCAAAGAACCACCATTACATGTTATGTAGACCACAAGGAAGTGTTTTACATTTAGAAAAAAAAATATATATATATATATATGACCCCTTTAATGCACCTTAATAATCTGGTGCGCCTTAAGTATGAAAAAAGATCCAAAATAGACCATTCATCGACAGTGCGCCTTATAATCCGGTGCGCCCTATGGTCCGGAACATACGGTAGGCAACATAGAGCAAAATGATCCAGCCCTGTCCTCATAAGAAGCATCCTGATTGGCAACCAGAGACAGGTGTGTCCGGAATGCCTCAGGGACTGTTGTGGGAGCCAGCGCTTAGACCAGAGGAGTTGTGGCAAATGGAGGTAAACACAAAGTGAAAAAAAAATTGAGAGCGCTTGACAGTAAATAAGACAAAATACAATAACTAATGGCAACTGTCATGTGAGATAATGACACATCTGCTAGTCATTTCTTGTTCGTTGGGTTTTTTGAATGAAAAACTCAGGGAATGATGCTGTTGTGTAGTATTTTTATTTAGCAATTACTACTGACTGTCATAATCCAGCACAAATTATGATACAGTCGTGGTCAAAAGTTTACATACACTTGTAAAGGACATAATGTCATGGCTGTCTTGAGTTTCCAATAATTTCTACAACTGTTATTTTTTGTGATAGAGTGATTGGAGCACATACTTGTTGGTCACAAAAAACATTCATGCAGTTTGGTTATTTTATGAATTTATTATGGGTCTACTGAAAATGTGAGCAAATCTGCTGGGTCAAAAGTATACATACAGTAATGTTAATATTTGGTTACATGTCCCTTGGCAAGTTTCACTTCAATAAGGCGCTTTTGGTAGCCATCCACAAGCTTCTGGTTGAATTTTGACCACTCCTTTTGACAAAATTGGTACAGTTCAGCTAAATTTGTTGGTTTTCTGACATGGACTTGTTTCTTCGGCATTGTCCACACGTTTATGTCAGGACTTTCAGACTTTAGCCTGATTTAGCCATTCCTTTACTACTTTTAACGTGTGTTTGGGGTCATTGTCCTGACCAAAGAACCACCATTGCGCCCAAGATCCAACCTCCGGGCTGATGATTTTAGGTTGTCCTGAAGAATTTGGAGGTAATCCTCCGTTTTCATTGTCCCATTTACGCTCTGTAAAGCACCAGTTCCATTGGCAGCAAAACAGACCCAGAGCATAATACTACCACCACTTTGCTTGATGGTAGGCAGGATGTCCCTGGGATTAAAGGCCTCACCTTTTCTCCTCCAAACATATTGCTGGGTATTGTGGCCAAACAGCTCAATTTTTTTTTCATCTGAACACAGAACTTTCCTCCAGAAGGTCTTATTTGTGTCCATGTGATATCAGATGAAACAAAAATGTCGCTGTTTGGTGAAGAAACAAGTCCATGTCAAAAAACCAACAAATTTAGCTGAAATGCACCAATTTTGTCAAGAGAAATGGTGAAAAATTCAACCAGAAGCTTGCCAGAAGCTTGTGGATGGCTACCAAAAGCGCCTTATTGCAGTGAAACTTGCCAAGGGACATGTAACCAAATATTAACATTGCTGCAGCAGATTTGGTCACATTTTCAGTAGACCCATAATAAATTCATAAAAGAACCACATTTCATGAATGTTTTTTGTGACCAACAAGTATGTGCTCCAATCACTCTATCACAAAAAAATAAGAGTTGTAGAAATTATTGGAAACTCAAGACAGCCATGACATTATGTTCTTTACAAGTGTATGTAAACTTTTGACCACGACTGTATAAGCCCAAAAATATGGATGGGCATCACACTAAATACTAAATCAGCGTTTTAGGGAGCAGAGGAACTATTGTGGAGGTATGTAAGGATGTAGCACAAAGCTGATTGTATTCTTCAACACACAAAAACAACAGCACCTCTGCTGGTTGAGAACAAGTAGTGCACTACATTTTGTCCAAGATGCCTCAAGATGGTTGGCCTTTGTGTTGGCGTGCGTGTGTTGGCGGTGTATGTGAGCAGACGCTGACCTTTAAGAATGACCTGCAGTTCCTCCCGTAAGACGTCAAAGGTGCCGTATCTTGAGCTGGTATCTGGGATGAGGTTCTTTTTGAGCCAGCCGCCGCAAGCGTACTGATAAAAGTTGTCGCAAGGATCCGTGCTGGTGTCCATGTTCTGGAGCAGGCGAGCCGCTGTCATGTAATAGACAGAGGACTTACTGTCAGCCAGGAGGAAATAGTAAGGTAGAAATATTTGACTTTATGATGATAGAGCTGTGGCAGCATGTCAAATAAAACCTGTCTTTAGAAGGATAACACTGTGCTGCATGTTGAAAGATCGTCCTTACTGATTTGATGAGCACTCGATTTGCCCCAAAAATCAGTTTTGACAAACCGTGATTTTTTTTTTTCCAATGATCTATTACATATGTGTAAAACTCAAGGCGTGGGAGCCAGATTTGGCCCGCCACGTCATTTTATTTGGCCCTCGAAAGCCTGGAAATAATATGTATCAATAAAGTACTGTACCTTTTCTTACTAAATGTATTCTTTCTTTCTATTTTGGGACAAAAAACATTTACTCCATGTAATCGCAAATGATGTTAACTAAACTATTGTCTAATTATGCAAAATTATATTATCAAAACTTCAAACCATTTTTAAATAGAAATACATACTAATAATAATGATTTCAAAGCAAGTTATCCATCAAACTGTGCAATGTAAAAGTAGCAATATATTTCATGGTAACATTGTGAAATTTACTGTGGTTTTAACAGCATTATTCTCTAAATGAAAAACACAGTACTTTTTTTTACTGTAATAAACTCTGATGCCGTTTTGGCATTTACAGTAATACACCAAAAAAAACAACAGTAGCTGATTTGCGGTACAAAAACAACAACAAACAAACTGGCAGCTCAGGTGCCAAAATTTTACTGTAAAATTGCAGTTTTTTTTTATTTACAGTAAAAAAACAAATGTAAATTTTACAGTAAAATTCTGGCAACCTAGCTGCCTTGTTTTTTACCATAAAAACAGCAGTACTGTTTTTCCATTTACAGTAATACACACTACATTTTGAGGAGAAATTATTGCAATTTACCAAATTTTTTTAACTTTTTTTTTTTTTTTTAAATCTACTAATAAAATGCATTAAAAAAATTGTGTAACATGATAGCATTGTTAGAAGCGGCCCTCTGGGGCCAAACATGACTGCAATGTGGCCCTCGGTGAAAACAACTTTGACACTTCTGTTCTATTACATATTGAAATGAAACACTTTATTAAAGGGGAACATTATCACCAGACCTATGTAAGCGTCAATATATACCTTGATGTTGCAGAAAAAAGACCATATATCTTTTTAACCGATTTCCGAACTCTAAATGGGTGAATTTTGGCGAATTAAACGAATTTCTAATATTCGCTCTCGTTGTGACGTCACATCAGGAAGCAATCCGCCATTTTCTCAAACACCGGGTCAAAACAGCTCTGTTATTTTCCGTTTTTTCGACTGTTTTCCGTACCTTGGAGACATCATGCCTCGTCGGTGTGTTGTCGGAGGGTGTAACAACACGAACAGGGACGGATTCAAGTTGCACCAGTGGCCCAAAGATGCGAAAGTGGCAAGAAATTGGACGTTTGTTCCGCACACTTTACCGACGAAAGCTATGCTACGACAGAGATGGCAAGAATGTGTGGATATCCTGCGACACTCAAAGCAGATGCATTTCCAACGATAAAGTCAAAGAAATCTGCCGCCAGACCCCCATTGAATCTGCCAGAGTGTGTGAGCAATTCAGGGACAAAGGACCTCGCTAGCACGGCAAGCAATGGCGGCAGTTTGTTCCCGCAGACGAGCGAGCTATCGACCCTAGCTTCCCTGGCCTGCTGACATCAACTCCAAAACTGGACAGATCAGCTTTCAGGAAAAGAGCGCGGATGAGGGTATGTTTACAGAATATATTAATTGATGAAAATTGGGCTGTCTGCACTCTCAAAGTGCATGTTGTTGCCAAATGTATTTCATATGCTGTAAACCTAGTTCATAGTTGTTAGTTTCCTTTAATGCCAAACAAACACATACCAATCGTTGGTTAGAAGGCGATCGCCGAATTCGTCCTCGCTTTCTCTCGTGTCGCTGGCTGTCGTGTCGTTTTCGTCGATTTCGCTTGCATACAGTTCAAACCGATATGGCTCAATAGCTTCAGTTTCTTCTTCAATTTCGTTTTCGCTACCTGCCTCCACACTACAACCATCCGTTTCAATACATTCGTAATCTGTTGAATCGCTTAAACCGCTGAAATCCGAGTCTGAATCCGAGCTAATGTCGCTTGCAGTTCTTTCCGCCATGTTTGTTTGTGTTGGCTTCACTATGTGACGTCACAGGAAAATGGACGGGTGGTTAAAATCAGGCACTTTGAAGCTTTTTTTAGGGATATTGCGTGATGGGTAAAATTTTGAAAAAAAATTAGAAAAATATAGTAAGCCACTGGGAACTGATTTTTAATGGTTTTAACAATTCTGAAATTGTGATAATGTTCCCCTTTAAAAGGCTGAGATCATACCCACCCGATTTCCCCAGGATTTTCTCTTTTGAGCCCTTCTTTCCCTTCTCATATTTTTCCAGTATTTTAACTTTATTACGGGGGAGAAAAAAAATGGTACTGCCAAAGCAAGACGGCTTTCAGTCGCCCCCACCCCCTCCCATGGGGGTGGGGGCGACAGTTTTGTTGTATTGGTTTTACCTAACAGTTTTTTAAGCATCTGTACAAAAAACTAAATAAACTAAATATTAATTGTATTAACATTTTTGAGTAAACAACAAAGTATATTAAATAAGATGAACCTTGAAAAAATTTAAAATTTTTACTCAAAAGTAAAACAAATGCAGAAAAACCAACAAAGTAAATTAATTTACAGTCCTCAGTTTTTCAGAATACACACACAGCTTTCCAATTGGGGACAAAAATGACAGCCCCATAACAGTTCCAATTACCTTTTCTCTATAATGTTTGGATCTTCCCTTTTTAGGACAAAATCCCCCCAGGTTTTTTTTTGTTCTAATTGCTTGTCTGAATAAGGCGAGGACACTAGAATTGAAGATTAACAATCTATTCTACAAATGGATTCGGCACAAACAGTAGCAATACTATTGTGGAGAGAAGACTGTGCCCTACAAGGTCTGGCGCTCTCTTTCTAGATGGTCCTTCTACACACATGATTGTGTCCACCTTACTGCCTCTCCCTGGCGCAGTTGTTTGGGCATTATCCAATGAAACCAAAATGTTACTGACCGGGTGTTTCGGACGCACACACACATTCGTCCACACTCTCGTTCCTGGCACCTCATGTTATCATCAAAACCCAAGAAAATGTGATGTGTATTTGCAAAGACAGAAAAAAACCACATGGTGTACTCATTGTGTTTTGTCCTTGAACAGAACAAAGTGAACGGGCAGTGAGACTCCCTGTGCATTCCACTCGCTTTAAGGTGGAACATGTTCTCGATAAAGATACAAAACACCAAAGTCCCTCAAAAAGTGACTTTTTTTTAAATTTGTGTGTGAGTGCGTGTACCCTCCCCTCAATCTGTGTGTAAATTTGTACACTGCCCCAAGTAGAAGTGTATGTTACTACATCATACACATGTCCCCATTTCGAGTGAATGTTTCTGACAAAAGTGTATTACTTCTCCTTTATTGTACAAAACCCAAAACCAGTGAAGTTGGCACGTTGTGTAATTCGTAAATAAAAACAGAATACAATGATTTGCAAATCATTTTCAACTTATATTCAATGGAATAGGCTACAAAGACAAGATATTTAATGTTCTAACTGATAAACCTTTTTTTGTGTGCAAATAATCATTAACTTATAATTTAATGGCAGCAACAAATTGCAAAAAAGTTGTCACAAGGGCATTTTTACCACTGCATGGCCTTTCCTTTTAATAACACTCAGTAAACGTTTGGGAACTGAGGAGACCAATTTTTGAAGCTTTTCAGGTGGAATTATTTCCAATTCTTGCTTGATGTACAGCTTAAGTTGTTCAACAACTCCGTTGTCGTATTTTAGGCTTCATAATGCGCCACACATTTTCAATAGGAGACAGGTCTGGACTACAGGCAGGCCAGTCTAGTACCCGCACTCTTTTACTACGAAGCCACGCTGTTGTAACATGTGGCTTGGCATTGCTGTGCTGTAATAAGCAGGGGCGTCCGTGATAACGTTGCTTGGATGGCAACAAATGTTGCTCCAAAACCTGTATGTACCTTTCAGCATTAATGGTGCCTTCACAGATGTGTAAGTTACCCATGCCTTGGGCACTAATACCCCCCCATACCATCACAGATGCTGGCTTTTGAACTTTGTGTCTATAATAATCCGAATGGTTCTTTTCCTCTTTGTTGCGGAGGACACAACGTCCACAGTTTCCAAAAACAATTTGAAATGTGGACTAGTCTGACCACAGAACACTTTTCCACTTTGCATCAGCGAAGCGGCGGCACTTCTGGGTGTTGTTGATAAATTTGCATAGTATAGTTTTAACTTGCACTAACAGATGTAGCGACAAACTGTATTTACTGATAGTGGTTTTCTAAAGTGTTCCTGAGCCAATGTGGTGATATCCTTTACACACTGATGTCGCTTTTTGATGCAGCCTGAGGGGTCGAAGGTCCGTAATATCATCGCTTACGTGCAGGTATTTCTCCAGATTATCTGAAGCTTTCGGTTATATTACAGACCGTAGATGGTCCATCCATCCATCCATCTTCTTCCGCTTATCCGAGGTCGGGTCGCGGGGGCAGCAGCCTAAGCAGGGAAGCCCAGACTTCCCTCTCCCCAGCCACTTCGTCCAGCTCCTCCCGGGGGATCCCGAGGCGTTCCCAGGCCAGCCGGGAGACATAGTCTTCCCAACGTGTCCTGGGTCTTCCTCGTAGATGGTGAAATCCCTAAATCCCTTGCAATAGCTCGTTGAGAAATGTTGTTCTTCAACTGTTGGACAATTTGCTCACGCATTTGTTCTCAAAGTGGTGACCCTCGCCCCATCCTTGCTTGTGAATGACTGAACATTTCATGGAAGCTGCTTTTATACCCAGTCATGGCACCCACCTGTTCCCAATTAGCCTGTTCACCTGTGGGATGTTCCAAATAAGTGTTTGATGAGCATTCCTCAACTTTCTCAGTCTTTTTTGCCACTTGTGCCAGCTTTTTGAAACATGTTGCAGGCATCAAATTCCAAATGAGCTAATATTTACAAAAAATAATGTTTTTTTTTTATCTTGTCTTTGCAGTCTATTCAATTGAATATAAGTTGAAAAGGATTTGCAAATCATTGTATTCTGTTTTTATTTCCGATTTACAAAATGTGCCAACTTCACTGGTTTCAGGGTTTGTAAAAAAAGATTCACAAAGTCGTGTGCCCTCAAGTGTTTTTGCCATATGTCCCCAAAGGTGGCCTTGGTAGGAATTTGTGTTTGTACAGTGATACAAGACCCCCCCCAAAAAATTGCCCCATCTAGGATAACAAATATGTTTTCAAATGTTAACATTACCATTTTCAATGGTATATCCAATGTATCAGATACATTGTTAACATTACTGCTACTTGCAAATACAGGTGGGTACCAACCATATTTAATAACAATACAGATGAGCTAGTTTCAAGTTGAAATATCACTAATATAGACTGCTCATTATATGTGTGCTTTATTCAAATGTGAAAGGTACCCATCCCTTGTGATCAGAAAACGCCACAAAATCTGTTCCAGAAAATCTGTATTTTCGGACCCTTAAGCATCACATTCCCTGAGAAAAATCTCATTGTTCTCAACCGAGGGTCAGCACCCTGTGGCTCTCGGGCCGCATGCGGTCTTGAGTGTCGTCACTGTGGCTCCCTGAAGCATTTTTAAAAAAGGATTGAAAATGGAAAAAGATGGGGGGATAATTTTTTTTTCTGTTTGAGTATGTTTTTTTTGTTTGAGGACAAACATGACACAAACTTTCTCAATTGTTAGAACACCAACTGTTTAATATATTTGTGTGTATGCTTCACTGATGAGAGTATTTGGTGAACATCGTTTTGTCCTACTAATTTCGGCGGTTCTTGAACTCAGCATAGTGTGGACGTGACGCAACAGTTTGTTTACATGTAAAATCTTCCACTCCTTCTTTGTGTCATTTTGTCCACCAAAAGTTGTATGCTGCGCGTGAATGCACAAAGATGCGCTTTGTTGATGTTATTGACTTGTTGGAGTGCTAATCAGGCATATTTGGTCAGTGCATGACTGCACCAATGCTAACATGCTATTTAGGCTAGCTGTATGTACATATTGCATCATGATGCCTCTTTTGTAGCTATATTTGAGTTCATTTAATTTCCTTTATTTTATCCTCTTTGTTTAAATTTGTGTTTTACATTTCTCTTGACTCATTATCTGTATGTAATATTGACTGCATTTCAGATAGTTGTTTGTGTGCCATGTTGTTCCAGACCACAGCAAACATCACCTAGCTTGCCAAAGATTGTAATAAATCTATTAGAAGAAGACAGCCTGACGTTTCCTTTAACTTGGACACACACATCTATACCTTTGGCCAATGAAAGCCAGTAATTTCCAGGAGTTATCTCACCTTCTGAGTAGCCTCTGATTTACTAATGGTTTCTAATGTTGGAAAAAATGTGTAGAATAAATATTACATTTCAACATTTCTGTCAACGAAGATTTGCTTCAGCCTGCAACACATAGTCATTTTGATAGTAGGCTAATATAGCTAATATAGACACTTACGTCATGTGTTGCCTTCATTATAAGACATATATACGGCTTTTAATTTTTTTTGGCTCCAGACAGATATGTTTTTTGTATTTTTGGTCCAATATGGCTCTTTCAACAACAACAACAAAAAAGGAGCAATCCTCTCATCCAACCCCCAACCTGATATTTGTCCAAGTTGTCCAAGTCAGTGAGGCGAGCCACCATCGTTTCCTGAGGCCGCATGGCACACAAACACAATGTTTCACACTCTAGTGGTATAGTGAATAACATGCATACACAAGTAGACTTCAAAATAAACTATCCCTTTCAACCTGTCATAGATAAATAACCTGAACAAAACAGGGGATGGAGCTCATTTGCCAACATTAGACAGTTGTTTGGTTGTTTTTGAGCATGCATTGGGATGTGGGTTTATTTTTTGAGAGGCTGCAGAGGGATCCCTCATGACGGTGGTTGTCAGTCAAATGTGACAGAAGTAGGACATTAATCTACAGAAACATATCCAAATTTACAGGCTGGAATTACAGAATACAGCAATGAATTACCATGTTATTAAATGTAGTCTAAGGTGGGATTAAAATCAATTTGTTTCTGTGCAGCATGACTGAAGTGGCAATTTATAAAATTATGTTTGAAGTCATTTATATCAGTCATTCTCCCCTTCTCTCAAAAGCCATGCCTCAGAATAAGACACAAAGAAGACAAACAGTGCTTACCTGACTGAGTACAGTCAGCTGTAGTGCAGATTTCTTCTAGAGAAGAAGACAAAATAAATCACAGTAAATATTTGCAGTTATGATTCATTATGTAAAATACGTATGAAATATAAATCCCTTTGTGTGCTAAACTTCTGACCCTCATCAAACTCAACACACATGCTGCCAGTTTAATGACTTTCAAAATGCGTGCACGCTCCGCAAACATCTTCTTTTTTTTTTTTGTGCAGGGCAGCCAAAGATAATGTGCTCAGGATATCCATCCATCCATTTTCAGAGGCCGCCGGGGGGGTGCACTCGGGCGGGAAGATAGGGTACAACCTAGACAAGTCAAACATTTTAATCCTACTAGCTTTAGCAGCTTCTGTCTCTGCATAATGTATGCAGTATCTGGATATGCATAAATGAACCCTTTGAAATATATTACCGGTATACTGATTTTGATAACCACCTTTGATAACAGTTCATCTTAGATGAACTCGAGCTCAGCGAAGCCGGCGGCGTTTCTGGGTGTTGTTGATAAATGGCTTTCACTTTGCATAGTAGAGTTTTAACTTGCACTTACAGATGTAGCAACCAACTGTAGTTACTGACAGTGGTTTTCTGAAGTGTTCCTGAGCCCATGTTTACACACTGATGTCGGTTTTTGATGCAGTACCATCTGAGGGATCGAAAATCACGGGCATTGCCGCTTACGTGCAGTGATTTCTCCAGATTCTCTGAACGTTTTGGTGAAATCCCTAAATTCCTTGCATTTGCTCGTTGAGAAATGTTGTTCTTAAACGGTTCGACAATTTGCTCAGGCGTTTGTTCACAAAGTTGGGACACTCGCCCCATCCTTGTTTGTGAATGACTGAGCATTTCATGGAAGCTGCTTTTATACCCAATCATGGCACTCACCTGTTCCCAATTAGCCTGTTTACCTGTGGGATGTTCTAAATAAGTGTTTGATGAGCATTCCTCAACGTTCTCAGTCTTTTTTGCCACTTGTGCCAGCTTTTTTTAAACATGTTGCAGTGATCAAATTCCAAATGAGCTAATATTTGCAAAAATAACAAAGTTTACCAGTTCGAACGTTAAGTATCTTGTCTTTGCAGTCTATTCATTTGAATATAGGTTGAAAAGGATTTGCAGATCATTGTATTCTGTTTTTATTTACCATTTACTAGGGGTGTAATGGTACACAACAATTTCAGGTCGGTACGTACCTCGGTTTAGAGGTCACGGTTCAGTTCATTTTCGGTACAGTAAGAAAACAACAAAATATACATTTTTGGGTTATTTATTTACCAAATTTGCAAAATCTTCCACTAAAAATATTTTTTTTAGTGGAATATTTGATGTGAAGTAATCGGAACCTTGGATAGGTCAATAATTCATAATAACATTGATTTTGATTCAATATTATGTTTTGAGCAATGACAGTTTGAAAGAAAAAAAAACAGCTTTGTTTTATTAGTCAACATTGCAACTTTTTCTAAATTACATTTAACCTTTAAGCTTTTTTATTTCACTTTTGTTATGTTTTTGTTTATTTTAATAGTATTTTTAGAATGTGCCGTGGGCCTTTAAAACATTAGCTGTGGGCCGCAAATGGCCTCCGGGGCCCACTTTTGACACCCCTGCTATAGATAATAAAAAATTAAATCTGATAAATCTATGGATAAAAAGCAAAGCCTGGCGACACATGCACGTTTATCATTACTCTCTCGCTCTCTCTGTCTCTGCCCCTCCCTCACGAATGCTTCTGCACGCACAATTTGTTTTGTTTTTAACCCCTTCTTAACCCTGAACGTACATTGAAAATATACGCAACCCTAACTCAAAATGCCGGACATTTGAGGCATTTAAGAAACTCCGCCCTGACAGCTCCGCAAAAGAGGACATGTCCGGTGAAAAGAGGATGGTATGGTCAGTCTATCGTAGCCCGTTAGCTGCTAGCATGCCGTGTGTTGTGCCTCGGTGTACATTGTTTACACAACGTGCGTTACGCTACTTAATATGTCCATGTGGAAACTCGTTCGGTACACCTCCGAACCGAACTGGAACCCCGTACCGAAACGGTTCAATACAAATACACGTACCGTTACACCCCTACCATTTACACAACATGCCAACTTCACTGGTTCTGGGTTTTATATAAAGACAGTAATAAAGGATGTGGGTCACTAAAAATACATTTAAATTCACTATAAAATCAGATATTGGCATTAAATGGGAGTTGAGCACTTAGACCTGCAGTGTAAATCCTGGCATTGATCTAAAGTAAAAGTACTCCCTATAGACAGAGATAAAGGAATATACCAGAGGGGTCCAACATTGAAGGAGGCGGGGCCCACTTTGATACATTCTGTACATTAAAGATAGTAAAACCAATACAATGTGGGTCAATCAACATATGCTAACAATCTGAACAAAACGTCCACATCTTACCTTTGTGTCGTTGGTGACAAAGAACATTAGTGAGATCTAATCTAACCCTTTTGAGATATTAAAGTTCTTCTTTTTATTATTCTTTATTAATATTACTATTTTTCGGTGAATTAAAACCTTTTTGAGGGCTTTAGCACACTCGAAAATTTAGCAATGCACAGATTGTCGGCCATTTTGGTTGTTAATCCCAACTTCCATGGACTTTGGCCAGGTGCATTTTTTTTTGTGTGTGTGTTTAATTTTCCAATGCAGGACTTGTTTTGAGAATGGGTCAGGGGTCAATAAAAATAAGCTGCAAAAGTGGCAAAAGCCTGGAAATAATGTGCAACAATAAGGCATTGCATACGATACAAGTTTGGACACACCTCATTCAATGGGTTTTCTTTATTTGCATGACTATTTAAATTGTAGATTGTCACTGAAGGCATCAATGAACACGTGGAGGTATGTACTTAACAAAAAAAGGTGAAATAACCGAAAACATGTTTTATATTCTAGTTTCTTCAAAATATCCATCCTTTGCTCTGATTACTGCTTTGCACACTCTTGGCATTCTCTCAATGAGCTTCAAGAGGTAGTCACCTGAAATGGTTTTCACTCACAGGTGTCATAGTTTTGGAGAAGGTGTGTCCAAACTTTTGGCCTGTACTGTATTTCCTGATAAATGTATTTCAATGTTGACAGAAAAATGCAAATGCAGTTCTTTACTCAATATTATTGCTTTCTGACAAGCTTTTTTGTCATTAAAACGAAGGGTCAGTTGTGTAATAATGTGCCACCCCCAGGAATTTGCGGGCTTTTTTTGTGATTGTTGCAGCCTAGAATGCCTACCGTACTTTACGGACCATATGGTGAACCGGATTATAAGGCGCATTGTCCCGTGAAAAACCGTCCGACCGGAACTCTCTAATAACTAAAGTCCTTTGGGTGAAAAATGTAACTCACTACACCGGTTTGTTTTAGCGCTTTCATGGCGAGTTTACTGACAGATATATGTAAAAACTTTACACTACTTTATACTTTATATTAGAAATGGCAACAGCGGAGGATGAATGTCCCTAACAAAAAGATAGAGAAAAGGAAGAAGCGACTACGGTGTCGCCACGAACTACAAAGGCTGATGCGTGCAAATTTTCAGGACTTATGCAGATCCTAAATACAGATCAGCAGGTACCAGAAGGTAAGAAAAGTTGCTTTTGCATACTATTGCAAAACAAAATGGCAGATAATATGTCTTACCTTATACACACACCATAATAATACTCATATGTTGAAGCACAGTACAATCCATCAAGCGGTGCGGCTTCATAGCTTACCAAAGTCGTACTAAAACGTTTTGATGGATTTTTGAGCGCCGTGTGTAATTTTCTATATTTTCAATGGAAGATATACAATTTTGGTGTTGTTTACTTGAGTCATATTGCAGTCTACACGTATCTCTTATGTACTACTGCCATCTACTGGTCACACTTATCATTACACCATGTACCAAATAATATAGCTTTGAGGTCTGTAAGCACAACCAAAAGTATTCCATATATTAGGCACACAGGGTGATAAGGCGCACTGTCGAGTTTTGAGGAAATTAAAGGTTTTCAATTGCACCTTATACCGTATTTCCTTGAATTGCCGCCGGGTATATTGTATGCGCATGCCTTGATTTACCGCCTGGTCAAACTTGTTTCGCAAAATAATCAGCGCATGTCAAGAATTACCGCCGGGTCAGAATTACCGCCGGGTCAAACTCGTTTCACAAAATAATTAGCGTATGACTAGAATTACCGCCGGGTAAGTCACGTACCTACTACGTTTTATATAATTGCAATTCTTATTATTAATATTGTGTTAGTTTAGTTAGTGGTGGAGAGCTGACTTTTTGTTATTGGAGTTGCGTCTTTCAAAGCGCTTTATTTTGAAAAAATGTTTTATTAATATAGCTATTTATTTATTTATTAATATAGCTGCGTGTGTCAAATATGAGTCATTTTGATGTAGTTGTATGAGTAACATTTCAGAAACAAATCATGAGCTAAGAAAACCTGCTAACAGGCGGTAATAATGTTATTTTAATTGCCTTTTCAGACCCAAACAAAAAGAACTCCCGGGATGATTCATTGTGCTTTAAATTTTATTGCGGCATTAAGCGATGTCATGATGGTATCCTTACATCACACTCAAATTTATAAGTGCATGCCTAAATTTACCGCATTCTTTTGGTAAGCGCCGGAGTGAGAAGAGGTTTTAAATTAGTTACCGCATAATTCAAGGAAATACGGTAGTCCGAAAAATACGGTACTTTAGCTGCTGCATTTTTTATAAAAAGTTGTGGCAAAACCGTCCTCAGTGATGCAGTTTGATTGGTAAGAGCGTTAGAGTGCTGCTGGGACAAATTCAATTGGTGAAAATGTGTGGGGCAAATTTTGGGTATTAAGCAAAATTGCGATGCTGCACATAATTTGCATGGATTGGTTGAATTTGCATGAATTTGCATGAATTTACGCAATTGCAACATTGCAAAATCCTGGAAAGACTAAATATTATCCTGAAACGGCCCAGTAAGGACTTCTGTAACTGTGACGTGGCCTAAGATGGAAATTAGTTTGACGCCCCTGGCCAGACCTTGGCAAATGAAGACCCGGGGCCTCATGCGGCCCGTTAAACTTTTCAATCTGGCCCCCGGACATTCCCCCCAAAATTTTTTTTAGATCTTTAAAATGGAAACTGTAGCTGCCATTATGATGTGCAGTGATGTTTTCAAATGACCGTAAGTCTTGAACTATACAAAGTAAATTCAATGGTTGGAATCTACGGTTTTGCATGATATACTAGTTACTATGGTAATCTAATTAGTTACTATGTCAATCTAATTAGATACTATGGTAATCTAATTAGTTACTATGGTAATCCAAATCTATGGAGAAATATAGTCCGAGAGAAAAATGTAATTTAAAACATTTGTATGCACGTACCTTCAGTATATCAGTATGTGGAATTAAATGATGGAATGGATTAAGCAAAGAAATCAAACCATGTACTAATATGATCCACTTCAAGAAACTCTTCAAACTTAAAGTGTTTACAAAGTACAAAGAAGAAGAATCATGATAAACATTCTGAATTTATCTCCTCCATCCGTTCATTTTCTAGATAATCTTACTCATCTCACCATATGAAATGTAACTTACTTCACCGAGTATTATTTATTTATTTTTATTGTGATTACTTATGGAATATATTGTGAATAAATTGAGAACAGGAAGTGAACAAAAGTTTAAGCAACTGTTATGTAAAGGAAAAGGGGTAGGATTAAATAAGCTCTGCTTCTTCCTACTCCTTTTCCATCCATCCATCCATCTTCTTCCGCTTATCCGAGGTCGGGTCGCGGGGGCAGAAGCCTAAGCAGGGAAGCCCAGACTTCCCTCTCCCCAGCCACTTCGTCCAGCTACTCCCGGGGGATCCTGAGGCGTTCCCAGGCCAGGCGGGAGAGATAGTCTTCCCAACGTGTCCTGGGTCTTCCCTGTGGCCTCCTACCGGTCGGACGTGCCCGAAACACCACCCTAGGGAGGCGTTCGGGTGGCATCCTGACCAGATGCCCGAACCACCTCATCTGGTTCCTCTCGATGTGGAGGAGCAGCAGCTTTACTTTGAGTTCCTCCCGGATGACAGAGCTTCTCACCCTATCTCTAAGGGAGAGACCCGCCACCCGGCGGAGGAAACTCATTTCGGCCGCTTGTACCTGTGATCTTGTCCTTTCGGTCATGACCCAAAGCTCATGACCATAGGTGAGGATGGGAACGTATATCGACCGGTAAATCGAGAGTTTTGCCTTCCGGCTCAGCTCCTTCTTAACCACAACGGATCGATACAGCGTCCGCATTACTGAAGACGCTGCACTGATCCGCCGCACTGATCCACTCTTCCCTCACTCATGAACAAGACTCCGAGGTACTTGAACTCCTCGTACTCCTTTTCGAACATGTTGAATAGAGAAACTGGAAATTGTGATGTATCATGTTGTATGCATGCATGTTCCAAATAAACTCAAATTCAAGTCACAGCAGCTCAGACGAGGCACAAAGCAGTGTGGGTGAGGAGCATTTCCACAGAGTGTTTCCAGAGCGGCCAGCCTGAAATGCGGAAGGAGATTTTTACAACAAAGCTCTAAAGCTTAGTGATGTATCAGATATATCAGATTGTAGGTGTTTTTTTTTTACCCTCTGCGGTCATATTTCGCTGTGTTTGTTGCATTTTTGTTGCATTTCGCTTGATTGTAAAATATGTTGATCAAGAGGGGGTGTGACGTTCATATGTTGTCAACATTCAGTGTTTTATCGTTCATAGTCAATATTGTAAATCACACATTCTTTATTTTCATGTACATTCTGGGTGTCTCATTCAGTAAAAAAAAAAAAAAATTCCATTCCATTTTTTAAGGCGGTCTGTCATAACGTTTTTAGCTTTCAATCAGACATTATTGTGTGGTTTTGTATTAGTGTTCTTAAAAATAGATGTACCGGTCCCCAGACACATTTTTTTCTCAAAATTTGGCCCCCTGAGGCAAAATATTTGCCCAGGCCTGCTGTAGATTAACAGTGTTTATAAGATAAAATGGATAATAAAATGTTTTTTTGTTTTTTTTTGGTAATTCTAACAATACAAACAACTCTAAAATCCTCTTTCACGGCTCAGTCTTACTTTCATGCTTTGACGGCGTCCTGATTAAGTTCCGCACAGCAACACAAGTCACCGCTCTTCACCGAACACCTCCATTTGTGCCTTCAACCATGCCATCAGCTGGAAGTGAGGGTCTGTGCACACTAAGTCGACGTGAGGCGGACCCTGAAAGCTCTCAAGGGTTGACTTCACCCTTTGTTGGAAACCAAAACCAAAGACCCGCTCCCACATAACCTTGTTTTCACATTTAAACACTCACCGGTCCTCTGTGTGGCATAGAGGATGACGAGTGCCATGATGACAATGAAGAATAAGGAGACGACCGTGATTAGGCCGATCTCCAGGGAGGTCCAGTGGGGTTTCTTGGCCGACTTGGGGGGGGTGTTGTCGGTCATTGTCATTGGGTCTCCTTCTGCTGATAACTGTATGGAATCACCTGAAGAATATTATTCAACAATGTTAGTCATCTGCTTTGACTTTATTTGAAGGAAAGCTTGTCAGTCAGTTTTAAAACAAATTTTACACAAATATGCTTGTCAGTCCCCAAAAGGTGTGTATCAATTTTTGGAGTGATTTGGCTAATCACCCTTAAGATACAATGGGTGTTGTGCGAGACATTTCTAATCAGTTCAATTGATCGGATCAAACTTTAGGTTTTAATAACATTGCCACCATGTGATACATGTTTTGACTAGTGCGACCACTAACGACTAAACTTTTGATTAGTCAACTAATCCAAACAACTAATTACATGCAAATGTAATCATTTAGCGCAGTGTTTTTCAACCTTTTTTGAGCCAAGGCACATGTTTTGCGTTGAAAAAATCCGGAGGTACACCACCAGAAGAAATAATTAAAAAACAAAACTCAGTAGACAATAAAAAATTGTCGCAATTGTTGGGTATGACTTTAAACCATAACCAACCATGCATCACTATAGCTCTTGTCTCAAAGTAGGTGTAGTGTCACGACCTGTCACATCACGCCGTGACTTATTTGGAGGTGTTTGGTGTTTTCCTGTGTGTAGTGTTTTAGTTCTTGTCTTGCTGATATATTAGCTTTTTCTCTTTTTTTGGTATTTTCCTGTAGCAGTTTCATGCCTTCTTTTGAGCGATATTTCCCACATCTACTTTGTTTTAGCAATCAGGAATATTTCAGTTGTTTTTATCCTTCTTTGTGTGGACATTGTTGATTGTCGTCCAGCATTCTGTTTTTGTTTACTTTGCAGCCTGTTCGGTTTTAGTTTCGTTCTGCATAGCCTTCCCGAAGCTTCAATGCCTTTTCTCAGGGGCACTCACCTTTTGTTTATTTTTGGTTTAAGTATTTGACACCTTTTTACCTGCACGCTGCGTCCCGCTGTTTCCGACATCTACAAAGCAATTAGGTACTAGCTGCCACCTACTGATATGGAAGAGTATTACAGTACAGACACTCAACAACAACACATCATTTGCAGACTATAATTACTGGTTTGCAAAAATATTTTTAACCCAAATAGGTGAAATTAGATAATCTCCCACGGCACACCAGACTGTATCTCACGGCACACTAGTGTGCCGCGGCACAGTGGTTTAAAAACACTGATTTAGCGCTCGCAATGTGATCTATTAGCCTGAAATTGTTTGCAGCTGCTGTTTGTGCATAGATATTTAGCACGTGTAACTGTTACCATTGTAATGATAAACTGCGGTAAAATTCTTGACATTTATTATTACCCCTTTAAATTTTAATTATTGTGAAAAAAAGATTACTACTCCCAAAATGATACTGCTCATTTCCTGGAGAAGCAGCTAGCGCGCTGATGGCTGGCTGGCTTGAATGCTAACATGAATGCAGGACACATTACAAACGTCATAGATAAATATATTTAAATACTCCACAAAATAATATGGCTTTTAAGAAGCCAGAACAATATTTAATGTTCATTCTGGCAAGAAAGTATATTGTGTGTCTATTTATATTTATTATAAAAATAAAAATTTAAAACCAGTTAAAAAAATTCCAACGTGTACTTTTTGAGCACATTCAACAAAACCGTGATAAGAGTAATAATTTTGCTGACAATAAAGTTAATATAAAATTTGCATAACATTACAACCTTAACACGTGCAAACTTGCACAGTTATGCACAAATGGCTATAAAAAAGGAGGACATCAATGCAATAATAGATGGAGAGATGCAATGATAGATGATGGAGAGATTATGAATGTGTGTGTTCGTGTGTGCGTGCGTGTGTGTGTGTCAACATGTTTGGACTGTAGTAAAATAAAAATATTAGACACATCGTCTATTCAGCAATCACATTTTATATTGTTAGAACTGCTAGATGACTTAAGGGGCTGATTAAAACAAATGTAATTGATTCGTTTTGATGTCTGTTGGCATTTTTTAATGGCTTTTACTTTTTTCAGTGGTGAAAAAACGTTTTGCCTCTGGATCATCCTAGCGCCCATGTGTCAAAGTCAAGGCCCGCGGGCCGGATCTGGATTATCTGAATTATCTATGGCTCCCGGGATGATACACTATATTGCCAAAAGTATTTGGCCACCCATCCAAACGATCAGATTCAGGTGTCCTAATCACTTGGCCCGGCCACAGGTGTATAAAATCAAGCACTTAGGCATGGAGACTGTTGCTACAAACAGTTGTGAAAGAATGGGCCGCTCTCAGGAGCTCAGTGATTTCCAGCGTGGAACTGTCATAGGATTCCACCTGTGCAACAAATCAAGTTGTGAAATTTCCTCGCTCCTAAATATTCCAAAGTCAACTGTTGGCTTTGTTATAAGAAAATGGAAGAGTTTGGAAACAACAGCAACTCAGCCACAAAGTGGTAGGCCACGTAAACTGACAGAGAGGGGTCAGCGGATGCTGAAGCGCGTAGTGCAAAGACTTTCTGCACAGTCAGTTGCTACAGAGCTCCAAACTTCATGTGACCTTCCAATTAACCCACGTACAATAGAGAGCTTCATGGAATGGGTTTCCATGGCCGTGCAGCTGCATCTAAGCCACATGGATGACCATACATCACCAAGTCCAATGCAAAGCGTCGGATGCAGTGGTGTAAAGCAGTGGTCCCCAACCACCGGTACCGGTCCGTGGATCGATTGGTACCGGGCCGCACAAGAATAAAAATAAATAAAAAATTTAAAAAAATAAATTAAATTAAATCAACATAAAAAAAACAAGATATCCTTACAATTAGTGCACCAACCTAAAAAACATCCCTCCCCCATTCATTCACACTCATTCGCACAAAAGGGTTGTCTCTTTCTGTTATTATTTCTGGTTCCTACATTATATATCAATATAGATCAATACAGTCTGCAGGGATACAGTCCGTATGCACGCATGATTGTATTTTTATTTGACCAAAAAAATAAAATAAAATACCCCCCCCCCCCCCCCCCCCCCACCAAAATTTTCAAGCTTTGACCGGTCCGCAGTTACAAAAATGTTGGGGGCCACTGGTGTAAAGCACGTCGCCACTGGACTCTAGAGCAGTGGAGACGCCTTCTCTGGAGTGATGAATCACGCTTTTCCATCTGGCAATCTGATGGACGAGTCCGGGTTTGGAGGTTGCCAGGAGAACGGTACATTTCGGACTGCATTGTGCCAAGTGTGAAATTTGGTGCAGGAGGAATTATGGCGTGGGGTTGTTTTTCAGGATTTGGGCTTGGCTCTTAGTTCCAGTGAAATGAACTTTGAATGCTCCAGGATACCAAAACATTTTGGACAATTCCATGCTCCCAACCTTGTGGTAACAGTTTGGAGTGTGGGTGACATCCGAGGCTCTCCATTCGTCCGCGGGGCTTATTCAAACAAATATCCGACAATATCCCAACCTTTTTTCTTTTCCAACATGACTGTGCACCGGTGCACAAAGCAAGGTCCATAAAGACATGGATGACAGAGTCTGGTGTGGATGAACTTGACTGGCCTGCACAGAGTCCTGACCTGAACCCAATAGAACACCTTTGGGATGAATTAGAACGAAGACTGAGAGCCAGGCCTTCTCGACCAACATCAGTGTGTGACCTCCCCAATGCGCTTTTGGAAGAATGGTAGAAAATTCCTATAAACACACTCCGCAACCTTGTGGACAGCCTTCCCAGCATGAGACTGGCGGTGGAGGCATGCGTCTCCTGCGGGTAGGGCATGTGCAGGAGCCGGCTGTGAAGCAGATGACAGGTGAGTGGATACTTCAGCTGGAACAAGTTATCTAATCACCTGTCTCTTTATTAGCAGCATTGGTGACTGTGAAAGGGAGGAGGGAGAGCCGAAAGGCTGGAGCAGCAGGCGTGCTGAAGAAAAAGAGAGACTGAAAGAAATAAAACGAATTCTGTAACCTGGAAACTGGGCTTGGCCGTGTTCTGTCGGTCCTTAAGAACCCCCGCAACACAGTGCGTGTCACAGTCTTACCTTATACACACACCATAATAATACTCATATGTTTAATGCACCCACAATCCATCAAGCAGTGCAGCTTCATAGCTTACCAAAGTTGTACTGGTTACTGGGGTTCAATCCCCACCTTCTACCATCCTAGTCACGTCCGTTGTGTCCTTGGGCAAGACACTTCACCCCTTGCTCCTGATGGCTGCTGGTTAGCACCTTGCATGGCAGCTCCCGCCATCAGTGTGTGAATGTGTGTGTGAATGGGTGAATGTGGTAATACTGTCAAAGCGCTTTGAGTACCTTGAAGGTAGAAAAGCGCTATACAAGTCTAACCCATTTATCATTTATAAAACATTTTGATAGATTTTTAGAGCGCCGTGTGTAATGTTCTATATTTTCAATGGAACATATAAAATGTTGTTTACTTGAGTCATATTGACATCATATTGCAGTCTACACGTATACGTTATGTTTGACTACCATCTACTGGTCACACTCATCATTACACCATGTACCAAATATAATTGATTCGAGGTCGGTAAGCAAAACCAGAATTATTCCGTACATTAGGCACACCGGGTTATAAGTCGCACTGTCGAGTTTTCAGAAAATGAAAGGATTTTAAGTGTGCCTTATAGTCCGAAGGTAATCAAAGCTTTTAAAAAAAAAAAAAAGATTTAATAAATTAATCATTGTAGCCCTAACATTTTCTCTATAAATGTTTTTTTGTGTTAATATTCTTGGTGTCTGGAACAGATTTATTGGATGTACTGTACGTTATTTCTTATGGGAAAAATTGTTATGTTTTTCACATGATTGAGCCTTTGTCTAACCCAGTGTTTTTCAACCTTTTCTGAGCCGAGGACAATTTTTTTCATTGAAAAAATCCGGAGGCACACCACCAGCAGAAAACATAAAAAAATGTAACTCAGCAATTACTATTGACAGTAAAAAATCGTTCTCGCAATTGCTGGATATGAATTCAAACCATAACCAAGCATGCATCACTATAGCTCTTGTCTCAAAGTAGGTGTGCTGTCACGACCTGTCACATTACACTGTGACTTGTTTTGAGTTTTTTGGTGTTTTCCTGTGTGTAGTGTTTTAGTTCTTGTCTTGCGCTCCTATTTTGTTGTTGATTGTCATGTACGGATGTACTTTGTGGACGCCGTCTGCTCCACACGCTGTAAGTCTTTGCTGTTGTCCAGCATTCTGTTTTTGTTTATGTTGCAGCCAGTTCAGTTTTAGTTTTGTTTTGCATAGCCATCCCTAAGCGTTAATGCCTTTTGTTTATTTTTGGTTTAAGCATTAGATACCTTTTTACCTGCACGCTGCCTCCCGCTGTCATCTGCATATTGTGATCACGACAAACCATGTTACCGACATCTACAAAGCAATTAGCTACCTGCTGCCACCTACTGATATGGAAGAGTATTACACGGTTACTCTGCCGATCTCTGGACAGTACAGACACTCAACAACGGCACATTTGCGGATTATAATTACTGGTTTGCAAAAAAATATTTTTAACCCAACTAGGTGAAATTACATAATCTCCCACGGAACACCAGACTGTATCTCGCAGTACACGAGTGTACCGCGGCACAGTGGTTGAAAAACACTGGTCTAACCTTTTAGAACAGATTAGTAACACACGTCAAAGTACAATACCACTGCATACTGAATTCTTAGGTAAAAAGTTAACACACGTTACAGGGATGCAAACAAGCACATACAGAGTTATTTCTTAAAAGGTGCAATAAAAACAAAAAGTTCACACAGTTTAATTCCTTACCCTCACGTGGCAAAGCAATAAGACAGTGGGGAAAAAAACAAGTTTCCTCCGGCGTGCACTAAATAGCTTTGTTTTCCCTGTCTGGGACCAAAGTGAGAACTTTACAAAGTTCATGCAACATCTCTTGAAGGCAATTAATCCTTAATCCCTCAACACATACTCGCGCAATCGCTGCACACACACACAGGCCTCAAAGCCATGCTTTCTCTCTCCTTTTTGCTCACTCACTCTCCTGTGGACTTTCTCTCTCTCTTTCTCACAAACACACATGCCCGTACACACTTTTCAAGGCGGTGTGATGAGGACCCTGTGTGCACATGGGTAGGTCTCTCCGTGTGCTTGCAGGGATGGGAGCACACAACCAAAAGACAAAGCCTCATAGTTCCCTTTGCATGAACGCACACACTCACACACACACACACTCACACACACACACACACACGTACTGTTGTATCAAACAGAGCAGATTTGAAGTCCTATTTAACATTGCTGCTTTTTTAATGTGATGCGAATATCAGTGTTCTCCTTCTTGTACTGCCACTGTGTAACTATGTTTTATTATGTTTGTTATGTACATTTTTAGCTCACTTCTCTGACGTTTGCATGCTCAATACAGTGGAACCTCCGTTAACGAACGCCTCTTTGTGCGTCCTTTTCGGTTCACGAATGTTCACATCGCGCAAAATATGCCATCTTGTAGTTTATTTCAACAATTGTCGTACTTTACGCCGGTCGAAGCTAGTGCTGTAACGATACCAATATTTTGGTACCGGTACCGGTACTAAAATTATTTCAATACTTTTCTAAATAAAGGGAACCACAAAAAATGGCATTATTGACTTTATTTTAACAAAAAAATCTTAGGGTACATTAAACATATGTTTCTTATTACAGTTAAGTCCTTAAATAAAATAGTGAACATACTAGACAACTTGTCTTTTAGTAGTAAGTAAACAAACAAAGGCTCCTAATTAGTCTGCTGACGTATGCAGTAACATATTGTGTCATTTATCATTCTATTATTTTGTCAAAATTATAAGGGACGAGCAGTAGAAAATTATTTATTAATCTACTTGTTTATTTACTGTTAATATCTGCTGACTTTCTCTTTTAACATGTTCTATCTACACTTCTGTTAAAATTTAATAATCACTTATTCTTCTGTTGTTTGATACTTTACATTAGTTTTGGATGATACTACAAATTTGGGCATCAATCCGATCCAAGTAGTTACAGGATCATACATTGGTCATATTCAAAGTCCTCATGTGTCCAGGGACATATTTCCTGAGTTTATAAACATAATATACATTTTTTTAAAAACAAAATATGTTGTGATGCCAAAAAATATCGACGTAATCGACTAGATACGTGCCTGTACTTGATATCATTACAGTGGATGTCAGGTATAGATCCACCAATGGTGTTTTTTTACTTTTTAATGCCGGTGAGCTACGGTGTGTAGTGAAGCATGTTTAGCTATTCCTCGTTCTGCAGGGATGATACTTGTAAGAAACTTACTTTATTTGTCGCCATGGAGGTGTAGTAGAAGTAACTAAAACACCGCCGATAGCGGATGGACGTTAGCCGCTAGCTAGCTAGTCACGTCTTAAAGCACCTCTTCCAGAGGACGTTTCAGTGTTATAACTTCCCCTATATCTTTAGGTTTTAAGCCAAAATACGTCCTTTCTCCCTTTTCTGTCTACACACTGTGTCTGCTTGTAAGTTCTCTGTGATTGTGCGCTGCCGAACATGCTCCTCTGCTGGTAAAACCAGCAATGTCACGACGTGACTTCGACGCGGGTTTAGGGGGGTGCGGGACCGGTACATTTCAGAGACGGTATAGTACCGAAAATTATTCATTAGTATCGCGGTACTATACTAACACCGGTATACCGTACAACCCTCGTTGGACCCAATCTTAGAGATCACATTGTGTTATTAGAAATCTTCAAATCTGTCCAAACGCTGGGTTTCTAGGCAACCGTTTTGAGCTAGCATCTTAGCTAGTTAGCCTGCAGCACCTTCAGTTTGAGGATTTTATTAGCGAAGGGGGATTTGCTCTGCAGCAAGCCTCTTTAGTTGTGATGAGACGGAAAAAGATGCCACGGTGGACCTTTATTACAGCGAAGGTGAAAGCACTACCGGGACACAAGCCGATGAAGGATTACCTCACACTAGGGTTGTACGGTATACCAGTATTAGTATAGTACCGCGATACTAATTAATCATATTCTGTACTCTACCGCCTCTAAAAAGTACCGGATTAATAATTTATTTTCTACCAGTTGTCCTTAATAATTTTGACATAATAGAATGGAAAATGACACAATATGCTATTGCATATTTCAGCAGACTAAATTAGGAGCCTTTGTTTGCTTACTTACTAATAAAAGACAAGTTGTCTAGTATGTTCACTATTTTATTTAAGGACAAACTTGCAATAATAAACATATGTTTAATGTACCATAAGATTTTTTTTTTTTTTAATAAAGCCAATAATGTCATTTTTGTTGTGGTCCGCTTTATTTATAAAAGTATTGAAAAGCACCGAAAAGAATCAAAATACATTTTGGTACCGGTACCAAAATATTGGTATCGGGACAACATTACCTCACACTGCTAGTTTGTGCCACCGCTAGCTGACTGTGTGAAGCCACAGCTCGTTTATAACTTGGACACTCCCAAAGTGTTCAACAACGCCATGCACATTCCCAGTGTGTGTGTGTGTGTGTGTGTGTGTGTGTGTGTGTGTGTGTGTGTGTGTGTGTGTGTGTGTGTGTGTGTGTGCGTGCGTGCGTGTTGACATTTAAGCTTGCTCTGTAATGTTGTTGAGTTGTTTAGATAAAAAAAGAGAATGTTGAGATTTTACCTACTTGTTATGTTGGTTTGATATATAAATATATGTAATATATATGTATGCCTATGTGTATATATATGTGTAGGGATGATGTTCGAAACTGGTTCTCCCGGTTGTTCGATAAGAAAAGAACCGATTCCATGCACTCGAATCCCTTTTTGAGAACCGGTTCCCATTATCGAGGCCACTATAGTAAAGAAAAAGAGTTGGTTCTTTATTCGAATCCCTGGGAACGAATCCCGTCCCACAGGAAATGCCCTATGACACGTCCCAGGAAATGACGTAGCTCAGTCATTAGGCGGCAGATACAGGAGCAGCAACAACAATGGACCGGAAAAAACGCCTCAAGGCATGGCTTCATTTTACAAAAAAATACGACGAACTATCTGCAATTATTGCCAGGCTTCGCTCTCATGTAAGGGGGGAAGTACAACAAGCATGATGAAACATGTTCAGGCAGTACATAACCTGAAGTTTAGAGAAAGGTGTCGTGGAGAAGCAGCGACAGAGATGACGAAGCCCGCCCCTCTTCCTCTGCTTCAACCTGCAGCGCCAATTCCAGTGATAGTGCTGGTGAGTAAATAAATGATAAATATGATAAATGGGTTGTACTTGTATAGCGCTTTTCTACCTTCAAGGTACTCAAAGCGCTTTGACACTACTTCCACATTTACCCATTCACACACTGATGGAGGGAGCTGCCATGCAAGGCGCTAACCAGCACCCATCAGGAGCAAGGGTGAAGTGTCTTGCTCAGGACACAACGGACATGACGAGGTTGGTACTAGGTGGGGATTGATCCAGGGACCCTCGGGTTGCGCACGGCCACTCTTCCACTGCGCCACGCCGTCCCAACGTTAACTGTTGCCGGCTAATTTCCATATCTGCTAACTCGTAGCCTGTAGGCTAAAATAACGTTACCTCTTATGTCAACCAGGACTGCAGTAATGTTAGCTTGACTAACGTTACCTAAGCATAGTCAGTGGCTAACGGTAACGTTAACGTTAGCCTTTTTGTATGTGTCTGTAACGTTAACGGTATCTTGTAGCCTACACCACTCCAGAGTTTGCAGGTCTGTCTAATAAACTAGTGCTTTCTTTCTTTCTTTAGTTTATTTTGTACATGAACACACTTACAGCCTAACACATCACAGTTTCATATCATTTCACTATGCATCATGTCCGAAAAGGAGTAAGTAAAGCTTATTTAATCCTACCCCTTTCCCACTTCAGAGCGTTTACAAATATATACATCATTTACTGACCTTTTTATAATAAAATAACATCTGTGAATTAGTATATACAACAGTTTTGCAATTGTAATTAATTAATTCAGTCATTATTAATATACTGAGATGAAGAATATCTTATTTTCAATAAGGTTGAAAGTATTGCTCATAATTCTTCTTTGTACTTTGTAAGCACTATTAATTTGAACCTCTTAAAATGGATCATATCAGTACAATGTTTAACTTCATTATTTAATCCATTCCATCATTTAATTCCACATACTAATGCTAAAGACTTAATAACAGAAACCCTAGTCTTCGCATTCAGCTAATTTCCCCCCTAATTATATGCTGTGTCTGTCCCTCATTTTCCCTCCAGGACAAGGATGTGCAGTCATTCCTGGAGGAGGCCACACTGATGGACCCCAGAAGGATGGCAGCAGAAGGATAGCAGCAGAAGTGCACTTTTTGGAGAGCTGTATTATTTTCAGTTTTGTGCCCAAGGGACTGATCTTATTTAACACTATATTATTATCTATACACCTATAGTGATCACAGAGACAGGTTGTTTTTGTGTTACTGTATATATTTGTTTTTCTGAAAAATCCCACTTAATATACTTTAGGTAACAACAGTCAATATTTTTTTATTTTATTTTATTTTTTTAGGGGGTTAACAACATTCAATATGTATTTATTTATTTTATTATTTGTTTTCTTATAAAATAAAAGTGAGCTTTTGTTTAACCAAATATTGTATTTTTTTTTCCATATACAACAACCTATCTGGATTCGATAAGAGAATCTATAAGGAATCGGTTCGATAAGAGGATTCGATAATGGGCTCAAACTCAATAATTTCTTATCAAACATCATCCCTATACATGTGTATGTATTTTTTTGCATGTTGTATGTGTATGTAGATTTACTGTACGTATGTGTATGTATGTATATTAGTGGTGTAACGGTACACAAAAACTTTAGGTTCGGTACGTACCTCGGTTTAGAGGTCGCGGTTCGGTTCATTTTCGGTACAGTAAGAAAACAACAAAATATACATTTTTGGGTTATTTATTTACCAAATTTGCAAAATCTTCCACTAAAAATATTTTTCTTAGTGGAATATTTGATGTGAAGTAATCAGAACCTTGGATAGGTAAATAAATCATAATAACATTGATTTTGATTCAATATTATGTTTTGAGCAATGACAGTTTGAAAGAAAAAAAAACAGCTTTGTTTCATTAGTTAACATTGCAACTTTTTCTAAATTACATTTAACCTTTAAGCTTTTTTATTTCACTTTTGTTATATTTTTGTTTATTTTAATAGTATTTTTAGAATGTGCCGTGGGCCTTTAAAACATTAGCTGTGGGCCGCCGGGGCACACTTTTGACACACCTGCTATAGATAATAAAAAATTCAATCGTGGATAAAAAGCAGAGCCTGGCGACACATGCGCGTTTATCATAGCTCTCTCTGTCTCTGCCCCTCCCTCACGAATGATGCTGCGCGCACAATTTGTTTTGTTTTTAACCCCTTCTTAACCCTGAACGTACACTGAAAATACACGCAACCCTAACTCAAAATGGCGGACATTTGAGGCATTTAAGAAACTCCGCCCAGACAGCTACGCAAAAGAGAACATGTCCGGTGAAAAGAGGACGTATGGTCAGTATATCGTAGCCCGTTAGCTGCTAGCATGCCGTGTGTTGTGCCTCGGTGTGCATTGTTTACACAACGTGCGTTACGCTACTTAATATGTCCATGTGGAAACTCGTTCAGTACACCTCCGAACCGAACCGGAACCCCCGTACCGAAACGGTTCAATACAAATACACGTACCATTACACCCCTAATGTATATATATATATATATATATTTTTTTTTTTATGTATGTATATATGTATATATGTGAGTATATATATATATATGTATATATATATATATATATATATATATATATATATATATATATATATATACATATATATATATATACATATATATATGTATATATATATATATATATATATATATATATATATATATATATATATATATATATATATATATATATATATATATATAAATTATAGTGTTGGTTTGGCCATTTCATCCCTACAAGCCTGTTTTGCAGGTTTCCCTGCTCTTGTATATGTAAGTATGTATATATATTAGGGCTGTGAATCTTTGGGTGTCCCACGATTCGATTCAATATCGATTCTTGGGGTCATGATTCGATTCAAAATCGATTTTTTTTCCAATTCAATACGATTCTTGATTCCAAAACGGTTTTTTTCCCGATTCAAAACGATTCTCTATTCATTCAATACATAGGATTTCAGCAGGATCTACCCCAGTCTGCTGACATGCAAGCAGAGTAGTAGATTTTTGTAAAAAGCTTTTATAATTGTAAAGAACAATGTTTTATCAACTGATTGCAAAAATTTAAATTTGTTTTAACTATTAAATGAACCAAAAGTATGACTTATTTTATCTTTGTGAAAATATTGGACACAGTGTTAAGTTAAAAAGTTAAAGTACCAATTATTGTCACACACACATAGGTGTGGTAGAAATTATTCTCTGTATTTGACCCCTCACCCTTGATCACACCCTGGGGGGTGAGGGGAGCAGTGAGCAGCAGCGGTGGCCGCGCCCGGGAATCATTTTTGGTGATTTAACCCCCAATTCCAACCCTTGATGCTGAGTGCCAAGCAGGGAGGTAATGGGTCCCATTTTTTATAGTCTTTGGTATGAACTCACAACCTACCGATCTCAGGGCGGACACTCTAACCACTAGTGTTGTCAAGCTTATGAGATGTGATGCAAGTGTAAGCCACTGTGACACTATTGTTAATTTTTTTTATTTTTTTTTTATAAATGTCTAATGACAATGTCAATGAGGGATTTTTAATCACTGCTATGTTGAAATTGTAACTAATATTGATACTGTTGTTGATAATATTCATTTTTGTTTCACTACTTTTGGTTTGTTCTGTGTCGTGTTTGTGTCTCCTCTCAATTGCTCTGTTTATTGCAGTTCTGAGTGTTGCTGGGTCGGGTTTGGTTTTGGAATTGGATTGCACTGTTATGGTATTGCTGTGTATTGTTTTGTTAGATTGATAAATACAAAAAATAAATACATGTTTTTTTTAAATAAATAAATACATTTATTTTTTTAAATGAGAATCGATTCTGAATCGCACAACGTGAGAATCACGATTCGAATTCGAATCGATTTTTTCCCACACATATATATGTACAGTATGTATGTACAGTATGTATACAGTACATATGTTTTTTTATTTACATTGATTTATGTATTTATTTATTTATGTATTTATATATACATTGATTCTTATGGGTAACTATGGTTCACTATACAAAGTTTTCGGTCCGTGAACCATGTTCAAAAACCTATTAAGGGGTTCCGCTGTATGTTTGTACAAGTTTTTATTTCTTCACTTCCATAGATGTTTTCAGTTATTGACTCAACATTTTTACAGTTTTTCTGTTTTTTACTTCTCAACCATAGTGATGATCATTAATACATGCAACAGGAGACTTTGTGTTTTGTCCTTCATTTAACAGTTGAATATGACAGAAAAACAGGAAATTAATTCAAACATGCGACTTTGTGCAATCTTCCAGGGCGAGGCGGTGGTCAGATCCTTCCTTTGGACATTATTTTCTTGTCTGGAGGCAAACACATCACAGTGACAGGCGTCCCCCACGCTGCAATAAAACCACGGTGTACATCGCACATTGTTTACCACCGCTGAATCTGATTCATTGCGTTCCAAGAAATGAAATGCAGTTGCAATGAAGTTTATACAAACAGAAAAGTAAAAGACCCAGCAAGAGAATGTGAGGAAAGGAAGGCAAGGACGGAGAGCAGGCGGCGGGTGAGGTGTAAAAAACCAAGTGGGACCATGACAGGCCCCTAAATCACCTTTAAGTGGACTACCTCACACTGAGCTAAGGCATGCGAGGTATGGATCTTATGGGACATTTAGAGCATGTCCGCCCATACTCATTACAAATATGTTTCTACACACGTTGGCATAAGAATTGTACAAAACCCTAAACCAGTGAAGTTGTCACGTTGTGTAATTCGTAAATAAAAACAGAAAACAATGATTTGCAAATCCTTTTCAACCTATATTCAATTGAATAGACGGCAAAGACAAGATATTTAATGTTCGAACTAAGAAACGTAATTTTTTTTTGCAAATAATCATTAACTTACAATTTAATGGCAGCAACACATTGCAAAAAAGTTGGCACAGGGGCAATTTTACCACTGTGTTACATGGCCTTTCCTTTTAACAACACTCAGTAAACATTTGGGAACTGAGGAGACCAATCTTTGAAGCTTTTCAGGTGGAATTATTTCCCATTCTTGCTTGATGTACAGCTTAAGTTGTTCAACAGTCCGGGGTCTCAGTTGTGGAATTTTAGTCTTCATAATGCGCACCACATTTTCAATGGGAGACAGGTCTGGACTACGGGCAGGCCAGTCTAGTATCCGCACTCTTTTACTACGAAGCCATGCTGTTGTAACAAGTGACTTGGCATTGTCTTGCTGAAATAAGCAGGGGCGTGAAAAAGACGTTGCTTGGATGGCAACAAATGTTGCTCCAAAACCTGTATGTACCTTTCAGCATTAATGATGCCTTCACAGATATGTAAGTTACCCATGCCCTGGGCACTAATACACCCCATACCATCACAGGTGCTGGCTTTTGAACTTTGCACTATAACTGTCCAGATGGTTCTTTGGTCCAGAAGACACGACGTCCACAGTTTCCAAAAACAATTTGAAATGTGGATCGTCAGACCACAGAACACTTTTCCACTTTGCATCAGTCCATCTTAGATGAGCTCGGGCCCAGTGAAACCGGCTGCGTTTCTGGGTGTTGTTGATAAATGGCTTTGGCCTTTGCATAGTAGAGTTTTACCTTGCACTTACAGATGTAGCGACAAACTGTAGTTACTGACAGTGGTTTTCTGAAGTGTTCCTGAGTCCATGTGGTGATGTCGGTTTTTGATGCAGTACCGCCTGAGGGATCGAAGGTCACGGGCATTGCCAATTACGTGCAGTGATTTATCCAGATTCTCTGAACCTTTTGTTGATATTACGGACCTTAGACCTTTCTATTTGAAATCCCTGTTGAGAAATGTTGATCTTAAACTGTTTGACAATTTGCTCACGCATTTGTTCACAAAGTGGTGACCATCGCCCCATCCTTGTTTGTGAATGACTGAGAATTTCATGGAAGCTACTTTTATACCCAATCATGGCACCCACATGTTCCCAATTAACCTGTTCACCTGCAGGATGTTCCAAATAAGTTTTTGATGAGCATTCCTCAACTTTCTCAGTCTTTTTTGCCACTCTTGCCAGCTTTTTTGAAACATGTTGAAGGCATCAAATTCCAAATGAGCAAATATTTTCAAAAAAATAACAACTTTACCATTTTAAAGGTTAAGTATCTTGTTTTTGTAGTGTATTCAATTCAATATAAGTTGAAAAGGATTTGCAAATCATTGTATTCTGTTTTTGTTTACGATTACACAACGTGCCAACTTCACTGGTTTCGGGTTTTGTAGTTTTTGCTAACCAAACAAATACAATTAGAAGTGGACTCCCAAAGAATGTTACTGATGTTTTGAAATAAATACTGTACCATCTAATCGGTAAAGTTTGTACAAGCACTGCAGACAACTCTGATACATGCACTTGCTTCTGAAATAGAATATATTCCACATTTGTAGTCATTAGAAAGTTATTAGTTATACTGCAATATCACTGCTGTCGCAACTGCTCAACTGCTTCCAAAGCGACAGCAGAAGTCTAAAGTATCACATCAAACTTTATTACACAGATGGCCTGGAATGATACTGGTCCTAATTGGCCTACTTTCCGTCAAAACATTTGTATTGTTTTTTGACAAAATAAACTGTTACTTTGTTTATAGCTTAATAAATTCAACTCTTAAGAGATGCTGGGGAAAAGTTGTGACATTCAGTTTTTTTTTTCATTTTCAACCTGTTTGGGCTGTTCTTATATCTTAACATAAACTAATGCAATTCATTATTTTAAACATTAAATGTACATTACAGGCTTTCCATTCATTTGTTATTTGTTTAATATTTGTCGCAATTTCACACTTTTTATTGTTTTCTGCAAGGGTTGGATACGGATGGTAAATGATAAATGGGTTATACTTGTTTAGCGCTTTTCTACCTTCAAGGTACTCAAAGCGCTTTGACACTATTTCCACATTCACCCATTCACACACTGATGGCGGGAGCTGCCATGCAAGGCCCAAACCACGACCGGGGATCAAACCAGGAACCCTCAGGTTGCTGGCACGGCCGCTCTATCAATCAATCAATCAAACTTTATTTATAAAGCGCTTTTCATACAAAAAAGAAATGCAACGCAAAGGGCTTTACAAAGTTAAAAACCGAACACACACACACAACATTCACACACTTGCAACTATATGGACCAATGATTGCATGGCTGAGTACAGAGGTGACGTGTGAGTAAACACTATCACAGGAGCCATCTGCACCAGGAGGTCATCAGACCATGGCCACCAAGACGCTGATACAAAAGTGCCCCCACAAGCACGGCCGATAACCCCTGAGGAACGTTGGAAAATAACAATAACAAAACTTGTAAAATAGTAAGAACCACGAGTAGAGATAAAAAATAAAATACAAGTTAAAATAATTAATATCAGGTAAAAGCCAAGATGAGTGCCGGAGGATCTCAGGGCACGGGAAGGTTCATTGGGTAAAAGCAAATCTGAAAGATAAGAAGGCCCAATACCATAAAAACATTCATAAACCATAAGAATAACCTTAAAATGTATCCTGAAACACACAAGGAGCCAATGCAGAGATTTTAAAACTGGTGTAATGTGAGCCCTGAGGCAGATGGCTCATCTGAGGAACGTCATGCTAATCCGTAGCATGCATGTGGCATATCCAATTAGTATCAAGCTAGCGCATTTTGAAAAGTGGAGCCTTAATTTGAAGCATGTTCAAATTCCCATGCCAACTTGCTTTGTTGGCATGGAAAATTGCAACATTACGTAGAAACCAAAAAATACGCCTGTTTGCCTGCCAAGTGCTTGAGGTATAACAAAGGTATAGAGAGATGGTACCGTTTGATTTTATGTGAATCATTACCCGATAGTGCCGAAATAATTTGTCGTATAAAAGTACTGAATGTGTTACCCGTCCCTAACAATTGAGTCAGCCCAATGTTGCATTGACAGTCAACGAAAAGCTGGCGTGACTTAAAGTTGACTATACGTTAGTAGAATGGCGTGAAAAGGAAATTTCAGATATGTACTTCATTTTCCGGACCATAGGGCGCACCGGATTATAAGGATTATAAGATTATACATTTTCAGGATTTATGCAGATCCCAAATACAGATCAGCAGGTACCAGAAGGTAAGAAAAGTTGCTTTTGCATAATATTGCGAAACAAAACGCCAGGTAATATGTCTTACCTTATACACACGCCATAATAATACTCGTATGTGGAAGCACAGTACAATCCATCAAGCGGTGCGGCTTCATGGTAAATGGTAAATGGGGTTATACTTGTATAGCGCTTTTCTACCTTCAAGGTACTCAAAGCGCTTTGACACTATTTCCACATTCACCCTTTCACACACTCATTCACACAATGATGGTGGGAGCTGCCATGAAAGGCAGCTAACCACGACCCATCAGGAGCAAGGGTGAAAGTGTCTTGCTCAAGGACACAACAGACGTGACGAGGTTGGGAGAAGCTGGGGATCGAACCAGGAATCCTCAGGTTGCTGGCACGGCCACTCTCCCAACTGCGCCACGCCGTTCATAGCTTACCAAATAGTAACTGAAACATTTTGATGGATTTTTGAGCACCGTGTGTAATGTTCTATATTTTCAATGGAACATATAACATTTTGGTGTTGTTTACTTGAGTCATATTGCAGTCTACTCGTATCTCTTATGTGTGACTGCCATCTGCTGGTCACACTTATCATTTCACCATGTACCAAATAAAATAGCTTTGAGGTCGGTAATCACAACCAAAATGATTCCGTACATAAGGTGGGTGCACTGTCGAGTTTTGAGAAAATGAAAGGATTTTAAGTGTGCCTTAACATACTTGCAAACCTTGAGACCTCCGATTTCGGGAGGTGGGGGGGGGAGTATATTTACAGCTAGAATTCACCAAGTCAAGTATTTCAAATATATATATATATATATATATATATATATATATATATATATATATATATATATATATATATATATATATATATATATATATATATATACATATATATATATATATATATACATATATATATATATATATATATATATATATATATATATATATATATATATATATATATATATATATATATATATATATAAGAAATACTTGACTTTCAGTGAATTCTAGCTATATATATATATATATTTATTTTATTATATATATATATATATATATAAGAGAAATACTTGAATTTCAGTGTTCTTTTATTTACACATATACACACACATAACACTCATCTACTCATTGTTGAGTTAAGGGTTGAATTGTCCATCCTTGTTCTATTGTCTGTCACTAATGTTCTAACCATGCTGAACACCCTCTCTGATGATGCATTCTGCTTTGTCTCCTTGTTGTGTGCGCAGTTGTGCACTGCACTCTTTAAAAGCCGTAGATGTTATTGTCACATATGCATGTACAGTAGATGGTAGTATTGTGCTGTTTAAGAGTATCACAACATTGCTGTTTACGGCAGACAAACTGCTTTACGGTAGACGAAAACGTGACTGCTGTTGTTGTGTGTTGTTGCCGCGCTGGGAGGACGTTAATGAAACTGCCTAACAACAAACCCACATAAGAAACCAAAAACTCGCCCTCGATCATTCTACAGTTATAACGTGATTGGGCAGGCACGCTATTTATATTGTGGGAAAGCGGACGTGAAAACAGGCTGTCGACACGTCACTCAGGTCCGCCTGAATTTCGGGAGATTTTCGGGAGAAAATTTGTCCCGGGAGGTTATCGGGAGAGGCGCTGAATTTCGGGAGTCTCCCGGAAAATCCGGAAGGGTTGGCAAGTATGCTTATAGTCCGAAAAATAAGGTATTTATCCCTAGAGTTGCCTCTTGCGAGCTTTTTGCACTTTTCGGACCAGCGGCGGTGGGAAAGGCCAATGACTTTTCTTTGCGGGCGTCTTTGGGTATCTTCTTTTCCAGTGCAGGCGTCCCCATGGGCTTTCGAGGCATGGATGCTGGCAGTGTTTCAGGGTTGCTAGAGACGTTTGATGTTTTGAAGCCGGTGTTTTTTTTTTCCCCCTCCTTGCGAGTGTTTGCAGGGCATTTGGTGTTTGGGATGTGTTTCTCTGAAGGAGTAAAGGAGTCGTACTCCACTGACGCCGTGTTTGTTTACACTGTGAGCTTGTGTACGCCCAGGAGAAGTTTAGGACCTCCTGCAAGATAGGAGCGCTTGATTTGTTCACCCCAAACCACCTACAGCACAATATGGGTAATCTTGTCTCATTGAAGCGTTCCCTTTTTTTGTATAGGTTATCGGAGCTATTTGTTAATGTTATCTGATTTATCGGTGTGGCATTATAATTCCTGATCTAGGCCCCTCTAATGTTATTACCAGCATTTTATTAACCTTAGGCTGCATCTGTGTCTTACAGCTTAATATAATGCATTTGCATATCTTTTGAAATATTTCACTCGCAACGTTGGATCATAGCTGACGTGACAAGAATAAACAAACGTGTTTGTAAAGTGATGATATGATGTGACGTAGTAATAAGTGTTTTTGGTAGTTTAGCTTTGTTTGTGGATTTATAATTGTTTGTTTGTATAACATTGATAGCTTGGCATTTGCAAATTTAGTAAAAAGTAAAAAGTTGTCCAATTTAAGCCATTACATAGACACGGGGTAGGAACTACACAACACAAAAAACAAAACAAAAAAAAACAGTGCAATTAAAAGTGCAATAAAAGTGCAATACATTTTCATAACATGGTCACTACTGCCTAGTGACCATGTTGTTATATTCTTATTTTTACTGTTATATTTGTATTCTTTTTGTTGCTTTTTATTTTTATTCTTAATGTTATATGTTCTATTTTATTTCCATTTATACCCCCATTATTTACGTTTTACTTTTTAAATTCGATCTCAATTCTGTACACTGCTGCTGGAATTTTTATTTTCCTGAGGGAACTCTCCTGAAAGAATCAATAAAGTACTATCTCTCTATCTATTTATCTAACACACATGTTGTTACCAGAACTCTCTCCCCATACACATGGAATTAGGAATACTGTGATCAAGTGAAGTTATTCATATTAACGAGGCATTGAGAGTGGAAACAATCATCGATGAGGAAAGCCAAGCATAAAAAGTGACTCCAAAGAAGAAAAAAAAACACAGTACACTGACAAAGCTTAACTTATTTTTACAATAACAATCTACAAGGATAATACTGTTCGCTTCTCTTTCTTCCCCTCCATGTATCTGCTTTCTTTTGTAATTCAAGTTATCATTACATGTATTGTATTGTTGCATTTGAAACAATTGTATTGTTAATTATAGACGTAGTTATTGTTATTATTCATTATCAATAGTGCTATTTCTATTGGTATTTGTATTGCTCCATTTGTAGTGTAACAATGTTCATTGTCATTTCTGTGTTATTAATATTTACTTCACTAACTGCTTCTTTCCTGTCACTTTTCATATCAAATGTGTACTTATTGATGCTGTTCTGTTGTGTGTGTTGTTGTTGTCTCTCTGTCTTATCCCCTTCTTGTCCCTGCAATTTCCCCCTCTGTCTTCCTTTTTCTTCTTCTTTCTATCCTCTCCTGCTCTGGTCCGGCTGCGTCAAACATGGATATAAATCAGTTGAATAAAGTCAAATACAAATACGGCAACAAGAGAAGTATCCCACACTTCTCTTTTGTAAAGTAAATCTGTACAGCAGATATGGGCATCTACATCAACAATATGATTGTAGTAACTGGACAAGACATAAAAAAATGTTTTTAAAAAAGTTACTCCATAGTGGAAACGATACCAATAATCACAACATTGTATTAGGTGATGTTTTGATTTTATTTTCACACGTCCGATGTGTTATTTCAGTTTATTTAAGGAGAATACCAAGGTCCTGACATACTAATTTCCAAATACAAAACAGCGTGTATTCGTGGGCGTGCTGCATGTGATCTACTAAGACTACAAATGAAAACCGGTGCGGACCGCCCTATTTAAATCAGGGTTTTGAGTGTGCCTATGCCCATGGAAACCCACATTTCCCTCCACTTTCATGTCATCATGCTCCTTCCTACCTGTTCTGTTTTGCATTGTTAAACGGCCTTTTTTTTAAATATTAAATCACAATCTAAAAAACAGAAGCTATTTTTGGACCGCTGACTGTGCGGTGGACCATCACAACATTCATGATCCAAACCCAGGAAAATGCATATTGCACAAAGTTTATTTTTAATACTTTTCCATATAAATGAAAAAACAAATACCATTAAAGAAAAAACGCCAGCTTACACCGAAACGCATCAATTGAATTTGTTTTAAACAACCCCTTAAGTCATTCAGCAGCTATAAAATTATAAAATTGTATTGCTGAGTAGACGATATGTTTATTATTTTTAACATTTCTGACATATTTCCAGATATATTGCCAAACACGGCTGAATGATTCTCTGTCCAGCTGTTTTTGCTGCTCGATCCCCTTCTTTCTCACTGTGTCAGTCTGCACATACTTTTCAAACGCGCTAAATAAAGACGCAAAATAGCATCCGCAGAACAGTTTCAGCATTAATAAATCCAATTGCCTGTGCTAAATGATTATATTTGCATTTTCTCCTCCCATTATTGTGGGCGTTCTGATGATCAGACAGACAGACTCTTTATTTTGCTAACTTAAGAGACTCAATCCTGTGCTCATGACCTTAGTACAAATCTGGGCAAATTAAGGCCTGGGGGCCACATGCGGCCCGTTAAGCTTTTCAATCCGGCCCACCGGACGTTCTACATAATTTTTTTAGGCCTTTAACATCAAAACTGTCGCCGCCATTATGATGTGCAGTGCTGTTTTTAAGTTAACGTAAATCTTGAACTATAGAAAGTATTTCAATGGTGAAATCTGTGCTTTTGGGTGTTATAGGAGTTATTACGGTAATCTGCGTCACAGCAGCTCAAATGAGGAACAAAGCAGAGTGGGCGGGGTTTGTTTTCAGAGCAGCCAGTTCGAAACGCATGTATCAGAATCAGATGCGGAAGCAGATTTTTACGTGATAATATATCATATTGTAGGGATTTATTACACTTTGCCTTCATATTTTGGTGTTTGTAACATTTTTGTTGTGTTTTGCTTGATTGTAAACGATACACAACTATCGAGGAGCTGGTCTGGGAAGTAAAAGAGGAGTGATGTGCATATGTTGTTAATATTCAGTGTTTTATTGTTCATAGTTAATATTGTAAATCCCACTTTCTTTATTTTAATGTACATTTTAGGTGTCCCAATCAGTAAAAAACTGTAAAATTCCATTCCGTTTTTATGAGCTGGTCTGTCATATCGGACATTGTGACTTTTGGTATTAGTGTTCCTGAAAAAAAAAGGACCCAAACACACATACTGTACAGCAGATTTTTACAGCTAAATGTGTGTATATAATTTATACACACATACACCTTCGCCCCCCCAGACACATTTTTTCTCTCAATGTGGCCCCGGGTCAAAATATTAGCCCAGCTCTGGCTTAGTACATCAGTTTTGCGTGAGCTATCAAGTTTGCATGTGTTTTAGTACACTCAAACCTTTAGTAGATCAGCCTCAAAGTGTCCACTCTCTGTCTGTCCCAAGAATATCTAAAACAAAATCACACCCCGTGTCTCTTGGGATTTGAGCAACCCTTTGAAAATTAAACCCATCATTCACCACGACACCTGAAAAACACCCTTATATTGCCCCACCAACACACACACACACACACACACACACACACACACACACACAGTGTTTTACAACTCACATCCATGTGAGCCATGAACATGTCATGTACTTAATTGAAGTGTTATAATAGGCACAGGAATGTGGCCTAGTTTAACTTGAAATAACACCTTCTGTGGAACATGTGGCTTGTTAGCTACTCACTAATGGGAAGACCTCCTTCGCCAATCTGCATACATTGTCACATCCAAATGACGACTACTTACTGCAGAGATGACAGAATGTGAAGTAAAATGTTTTTTTTACTTTGTGGAACATCCATCCATCCATCCATTTTCTACCGCTTGTCCCTTTCAGCTGATGCTTAACTTGAAAGTTGCTCCAGTTTGTCACTATGTCACTTATAGTGTGTGTGTTGTGTAATGTGGAGATTGAAGTTCCCGTATGCACAATAGTGACTCCACCACTCATATCTTAGCAACAATTTTGATCTTTTTCTCAAGGGTTAATACCATTGAAACAAATATGGGATATAACTTAGAGCAGTCAGTGTAGAGCTTCTACAAATCGTAAATAAAAACAGAATACAAAGATTTGCAAATCCTTTTCAACCTATTTTCAATTAAATAGACTGCAAAGACAAGTTACTTAATGTTCAAACTGAGAAACTTTTTTTTGCAACTAATCATTTACTTAGAATTTAATGGCAGCAACACATTGCAAAAAAGTTGGCACAGGGGCATTTTTTGTGTTACATGGCCTTTCCTTTTAACAACACTCAGTAAACGTTTGGGAACTGAGGAGAACAATTTTTTAAGCTTTTCAGGTGGAATTCTTTCCCATTGTTGCTTGATATACAGCTTAAGTTGTTCAACAGTGTGGGGTCTCTGTTGTGGTATTGTACGCTTCATCTAGGATGTGTCTTTGGAATTCTTAAGTTGAAAAACTGCCTAGTTACCCACTTGTCCATCCATCCATCCATTTTCTACCGCTTGTCCCTCTCGGGGTCGTGGGGGGTGCTGGAGCCTATCACAGCTGCATTCCGACGGAAGGCGGGGTACACCCTGGACAAGTCGCCACCTCATCACAGGGCCAACGCAGATAGACAGACAACATTCGGGCTGTGTGTATATATATATATATATATATATATATATATATATATATATTAGGGCTGTGAATCTAGAGGTCGGGTGCGATGTGAGCTGGGCGGAAGCCGAAGGCAGGGCACTTGGCGGTCCGATCCTCGGCTACAGAAGCTAGCTCTTGGGACGTGGAACGTCACCTCGCTGGGGGGGAAGGAGCCTGAGCTAGTGCGTGAGGTGGAGAAGTTCCGGCTAGATATAGTCGGACTCACTTCGACGCACAGCAAGGGCTCTGGAACCAGTTCTCTTGACAGGGGCTGGACTCTCTTCCACTCTGGCGTTGCCAGCAATGAGAGGCGACGGGCTGGGGTGGCAATTCTTGTTTCCCCTCGGCTCAAAGCCTGCACGTTGGAGTTCAACCCGGTGGACGAGAGGGTAGCCTCCCTCCGCCTTCGGGTGGGGGGACGGGTCCTGACTGTTGTTTGCGCTTACGCGCCCAACGGCAGTTCAGATTACCCACCCTTTTTGGATTCACTCGAGGGAGTACTGGAGAGTGCTCCCCCGGGTGATTCCCTCGTTCTACTGGGGGACTTCAACGCTCATGTTGGCAACGACAGTGAAACCTGGAGAGGCGTGATTGGGAAGAATGGCCGCCCGGATCTGAACCCGAGTGGTGTTTTGTTATTGGACTTTTGTGCTCGTCACGGATTGTCAATAACAAACACCATGTTCAAACATAAGGGTGTCCATATGTGCACTTGGCACCAGGACACCCTAGGCCGCAGTTCCATGATCGACTTTGTAGTTGTGTCATCGGATTTGCGGCCTCATGTTTTGGACACTCGGGTGAAGAGAGGGGCGGAGCTTTCTACCGATCACCACCTGGTGGTGAGTTGGCTGCGATGGTGGGGGAGGATGCCGGACAGACCTGGCAGGCCCAAACGCATTGTGAGGGTTTGCTGGGAACGTCTAGCAGAGTCTCCTGTCAGAGAGAGTTTCAATTCCCACCTCCGGAAGAACTTTGAACATGTCACGAGGGAGGCGCTGGACATTGAGTCCGAGTGGACGATGTTCCGTACCTCTGTTGTCGGGGCGGCCGATTGGAGCTGTGGCCGCAGGGTAGTTGGTGCCTGTCGTGGCGGTAATCCTAGAACCCGTTGGTGGACACCGGCGGTGAGGGATGCCGTCAAGCTGAAGAAGGAGTCCTATCGGGTTCTTTTGGCTCATGGGACTCCTGACGCAGCAGACAGGTACCGACAGGCCAAGCGGTGTGCGGCTTCAGCGGTCGCGGAGGCAAAAACTCGGACATGGGAGGAGTTCGGTGAGGCCATGGAAAAAGACTTCCGGACGGCTTCGAAGCAATTCTGGACCACCATCCGCCGCCTCAGGAAGGGGAAGCAGTGCAGTGTCAACACCGTGTATGGTGGGGATGGTGCTCTGTTGACCTCGACTGCGGATGTTGTGGATCGGTGGAGAGAATACTTCGAAGACCTCCTCAATCCTACCAGCACGTCTTCCTATGAGGAAGCAGGGCCTGGGGAATCTGTGGTGGGCTCTCCTATTTCTGGGGCTGAGGTTGCCGAGGTAGTTAAAAAGCTCCTCGGTGGCAAGGCCCCGGGGGTGGATGAGATCCGCCCGGAGTTCCTTAAAGCTCTGGATGTTGTGGGGCTGTCTTGGTTGACAAGACTCTGCAACATCGCGTGGACATCGGGGGCGGTACCTCTGGATTGGCAGACCGGGGTGGTGGTTCCTCTCTTTAAGAAGGGGAACCGGAGGGTGTGTTCCAACTATCGTGGGATCACACTCCTCAGCCTTCCCGGTAAGGTCTATTCAGGTGTACTGGAGAGGAGGCTACGCCGGATAGTCGAACCTCGGATTCAGGAGGAACAGTGTGGTTTTCGTCCTGGTCGTGGAACTGTGGACCAGCTCTATACTCTCGGCAGGGTCCTTGAGGGTGCATGGGAGTTTGCCCAACCAGTCTACATGTGCTTTGTGGACTTGGAGAAGGCATTCGACCGTGTACCCCGGGAAGTCCTGTGGGGAGTGCTCAGAGAGTATGGGGTAACGGACTGTCTTATTGTGGCGGTTCGCTCCCTGTATAATCGGTGTCAGAGCTTGGTCCGCATTGCCGGCAGTAAGTCGGACACGTTTCCAGTGAGGGTTGGACTCCGCCAGGGCTGCCCTTTGTCACCGATTCTGTTCATAACCTTTATGGACAGAATTTCTAGGCGCAGTCAGGGCGTTGAGGGTATCTGGTTTGGTGGCTGCAGGATTAGGTCTCTGCTTTTTGCAGATGATGTGGTCCTGATGGCTTCATCTGGCCAAGATCTTCAGCTCTCACTGGATCGGTTCGCAGCCGAGTGTGAAGCGACTGGGATGAGAATCAGCACCTCCAAATCCGAGTCCATGGTTCTCGCCCGGAAAAGGGTGGAGTGCCATCTCCGGGTTGGGGAGGAGATCTTGCCCCAAGTGGAGGAGTTCAAGTACCTCGGAGTCTTGTTCACGAGTGAGGGAAGAGTGGATCGTGAGATCGACAGGCGGATCGGTGCGGCATCTTCAGTAATGCGGACGCTGTATCGATCCGTTGTGGTGAAGAAGGAGCTGAGCCAGAAGGCAAAGCTCTCGATTTACCGGTCGATCTACGTTCCCATCCTCACCTATGGTCATGAGCTTTGGGTCATGACCGAAAGGACAAGATCACGGGTACAAGCGGCCGAAATGAGTTTCCTCCGCCGGGTGGCGGGGCTCTCCCTTAGAGATAGGGTGAGAAGCTCTGCCATCCGGGGGGAGCTCAAAGTAAAGCCGCTGCTCCTCCATATCGAGAGGAGCCAGATGAGGTGGTTCGGGCATCTGGTCAGGATGCCACCCGAACGCCTCCCTCGGGAGGTGTTTCGGGCACGTCCGACCGGTAGGAGGCCACGGGGAAGACCCAGGACACGTTGGGAAGACTATGTCTCCCGGCTGGCCTGGGAACGCCTCGGGATCCACCGGGAGGAGCTGGACGAAGTGGCTGGGGAGAGGGAAGTCTGGGCTTCCCTGCTTAGGCTGCTGCCCCCGCGACCCGACCTCGGATAAGCGGAAGAAGATGGATGGATGGATGGATGGAGGGCTGTGAATCTTTGGGTGTCCCACGATTCAATTCAATATCGATTCTTGGGGTCACGATTCGATTCAAAATCGATTTTTTTTTTCAATTCAACACGATTCTCGATTCAAAAACGATTTTTTCCCGATTCAAAAGGATTCTATATTCATTCAATACATAGGATTTCAGCAGGATCTACCCCAGTCTGCTGACATGCAAGCAGAGTAGTAGATTTTTGTAAAAAGCTTTTATAATTGTAAAGGACAATGTTTTATCAACTGATTGCAAAAATTTAAATTTGTTTTAACTATTAAATGAACCAAAAATATGCCTTATTTTATCTTTGTGGAAAATATTGGACACAGTGTGTTGTCAAGCTTATGAGATGCGATGCAAGTGTATGCCACTGTGACACTATTCATTTATTTTTTTTTCATAAATGTCTAATGATAATGTCAATGAGGGATTTTTAATCACTGCTGTGTTGAAATTGTAACTAATATTGATACTGTTGTTGATAATATTCATTTTTGTTTCACTACTTTTGGTTTGTTCTGTGTCGTGTTTGTGTGTCCTCTCAATTGCTCTGTTTATTGCTGTTCTGAGTGTTGCTGGATCTGGTTTGGTTTTTATTTGGATTGCATTGTTATGGTATTGCTGTGTATTGTTTTGTTGGATTGATTAATTAAAAAAAATAAATAAATAAATAAAAAATTAAAATGAATCAAAATTTAAAAAAATCGATTTTTTAAAAATGAGAATCGATTTTGAATCGCACGTGAGAATCACGATTTGAATTCCAATCGATTTTTCCCCACACCCCTAATATATATATATATATATATATATATATATATATATATATATATATATATATATATATATATATTATATATATATATATATATATATATACACACACATATATATATATATATATATATATATATATATATATATATATATATGTATATATATATATATATATATATATATATATAGATACGCATACATACATATAGTGTATTTATGTATATATCGTACATACATACATACATACATACATATATATATGTATATATATATATATATATATATATATATATATATATATATATATATATCACATATGTAAACAATGGCATAACATACATATACACACAGGGTCCATTGCCAGGGTTAATGTGGTCAACATATATAAAATAAAAACTATATAAGATAAGGCTCAGAATGGTTTCTCAATAACACATTTCTACATATAAAGTGCTTTTTTGATCGATTGATTGATTGAGACTTTTATTAGTAGATTGCACAGTACAGTACATATTCTGTACAATTGACCACTAAATGGTAACACCCCAATAAGTTTTTCAACTTATTTAAGTCGGGGCCCACGTTAATCAACATTAAACTGCCTCAAGTTGTTGCTCAGATTAAATAAAATGACAAAACTTTTCTTCTACATACAAAAAGTGCAACATTAAACAGTTTCAAGTCAACTCAGCCTCAGATTAACTTTTCTTTTCCCCCCCAGCCTGGATAACTTGGCAGTAAGAGGATATATGGGCTCATTGTTCTTCCACAATAGAAGTGGGTCAAAATCTAGTTTTTAATGCAATATGGACTTATATCTGCTGCTATAAAAACATTTGTTATTGCTTTAGCCCTGCCTGACTCGCCAAGGAGAGGCTGCTTGAATGCGGTGGTGACGCTTCAAATGGGTTAGCATGTGTTATGAGAGTAGCGTATGTGTGTGTGGCCCTTTAATATGTGACAGCATGTGAGGTGAGTGTGTGGGCGAGCGAGGTGAGGGAACGGTAGAGTGCGGGGAGTGGCTAGTGTTTTGTTGGATTGGCTGTGTGCAAGACCTCAATAAAGCCACAATTTGCAACTAATCGCCGGACTCGTCATTTACCCTGGAGTCCGGAGCTGTGGAGACCCACTGCCGGGTAGAGTGAAGGGTGTTGCCCCCGAGAATACATCGGCCCTGGAGGAGTGTCTCCCCTGTGCTCCTCGGCTATGGTCTGGGAGCCGGAAGCAGGAAAGGTACAACACATGTTTGACGTGTTGTCGGAGGCAGCTGCTGAACAATGTCGGCAAACCTCCGTCCTCCATTGTTGTATTGCGCAGCCAAAGTGTTCCCAAACGGGAGATCTTAACGAGGAAGGAGGGTCTTCCAGCTCTGACTTTTACATGTTGTCCTAGCCCGGTCGCTGCTTGCATGTATACTCGTTCGGTACACCTCCGAACGAATATATATATATATATATATATATATATATATGTGTATGTATATATATGTGTATATATGTATATATATATATATATATATATATATATATATATATATATATATATATATATATATATATATATATATATATATATGTGTATGTATATATATGTGTATGTATATATATGTATATATATGTGTATGTATATATATGTGTATGTATATATATGTGTATATATGTATATATGTGTATATATATATATATATATATATATATATGTATATATATATATATATATATATATATATATATATATATATATATATATGTCGGTGTCTCCTAGCCTGAGCGGCTAGGAGACACCGAGAGTAACAAGCAGTAGAAAATGGATTAGAAAGGACAGATTTAAAAATTAAATATATATGTATATTTTTTTAATCTTGGGATTTCCCGCGGGCCGGATTTTGTACATTGGCAGGCCGGATTCGGTTAGCGGGCCGTAGTTTGAGGACAACTGGTCTATAGTATTGTCTCCTGAGTAGATATACAATATTACAAATGGTTGCTGAAATGTTACAGGTGCACTCATTGTTGTCACTGTAGTATACAGTCCATAGCATGACAATAAAAGAAGTAGTATGGTATGTTTACACAACAGCGACATTGAGTATTTTTTAAATATGTCACATACAGAATTACAGACATTTTTAAAACATAATACATAGTAATGTCGGTTTGACAGTGATGTACCACCAGGCTGAACACTCAATATGCAAGTTTCCATTTTAACAGACGACTGCTGACAACATTTCGACAAAAATGGGAAAAAAAATATTTCCTATTTTCAATTGTTCACTTTTTTAGGCCATCAGGGCCGACCCGCCCTAAATGCAGATCACGCAATGTGTATAAGGTCCCGTGAACCGTGTGGGCCCTGTTTTGCATATAAAAAAAAGCATTAAAAAAGTCAATACATGAACAGAGCGCTACATGTGAAATATTACCACAAACTTATTCCTTGCTGCTTCCTGCTCCGTCACTGATAAGAATATAATGACATAATTCCCCATCCTTACACATTGGTTTCCTTGGCACAGAAAGACTTGGTACTGGGATCAAATAAAGCCAAAGTAATTGAAGCTAATTTTATAAGCTTTTTTTTCGAGCTGCAGCTGTCGAATGTTTTAGTAATCGATTACTATATTAATATTAATCTATTGATTATCAAGTAATCGTATAAAACACACTTTATAGCCTCAATGTGTATTTTAGGGATAATAGTTGAAATAACTAACATTCTGCTTGCCGAAACTTCATTATTTTTTGTAATAAACGCACATCATCAACACTGATTAAAAATTGCACTTTTAACCTTTTTAATATCTGTCATCATGTGTGCTTTATTGCAAGGGCTATGCGGAAGTTATGTCGGTGTATTAAAATTTCCGGCCAATCAATGCGTTCACACTAGGGCTGGGCGATATATCGATATACTCGATATATCGCGGTTTTGTCTCTGTGCGATATAGAAAATGACTATATTGTGATATTCGAGTATACGTTCTCACGCAGTTGCTTTTAGCTGCAGGCATTACACACTAAGGCTGAAACGACGCGTCGACGTAGTCGACGTCATCGGTTACGTAAATACGTCGACGCGGTTTTTATGTTTCGACGCGTCGCATATTTACGTCACACTGCCGTCATGGCGGAGCGCAAAGCAGATGATGCGAGCGGTGCGAGCGAGGGGAAAAAAGCACGCCAAAAGTCGTCAAAAGTGTGGGAGTATTTCAATAAACTGCCTAATAATGTTGTAGCGGTGAACAGTTGTCTCGTCAGCTGACGCGCGAGCTCACACCGTGGCTGTTTAGCAACCAGCCAAACCCCAAAATTATATTTTATCTTAGAGCACATCCGCATCCCTATTCACCTAGGCAATCCCAGGAAATGTATATAATTCGGCATTATTTCGGCCAGTCGGCTTATATGATCAGAACCGATCAGTTTACGTTCACGCGCAGGTATAACGCGGCACGCTCCCGTCTCATCTGCTGGTGCGCGAGCCCAGTAATTAGACAGCTTTGTCAAATCAAGGAGTACAAAAGACGCCAGCGCAGAGTGGAAAAAGGTTTAGTTCATTACAGATAACCCAGAGTTGTGCCAAAAGTATGTAAGATTTAATATTTCTCTTCGTGGGTGTGGCGCACCTGTTGCGCTGGTGAGATTGCGGGGTGGGGGGGGGGGGGGGGGGGGTGCATGTAGCGTGCTTAGTCTGGAGGCTAAATACACACAGTGTGTTATGCAACTGTTGTTTAGTGTTGATATTCTTTGCTTAGTTTGATAAATGTTGGAGCAGTTTGCTTCATCAGGAGGGTGAAGTCGCTCAATTTAAAGTGTTGGATTTAACTGTGTTGGCTGCTGGTGAGGGCATAGAAAAAGGGGCATTTTTCTACCAGTAGACAGCGTTTAAGATTGAGTGTTTCACTGCTAAATTAATAATATATTTATATTGAATATGGATTTTAAATATGTATCTAAATAGGTGGTTAATTGGTTAGGTATTTATGTATTTGCATATTGGGTTTTCTGTTGCATTTATCTATTGTGTTTCTGGGTTTAAATGTATTTTATATGTATCTTGGTGCATTTATGTTGAGACAATTTATTTAAAATCTGTTTTAACTTAAAGGGAAAAGATGTGTCCATTTTCTTGCACTTGTTTAATGGTTAAGAGTTTGATAGCCTAATTAATAATTGTAAATTATGGGATTGATAATTGATTGATTTTTTTTACAGCATGTTAATCTTGTGGTGTTTTGTCCTTAAAGGTTTTTCACCTACTAAAGAAGCTAAAGGCTACTAAAGACAGCTAATGACAGCTAAAGAAACTAAAGTCTACTAACACTGCTAAAGACTGCTAAAAAGACTAAAGAAGAAAAAAGAAGCTGTTTCTTCGTTGGAAAAACTGTTGCAAACTAAAGGAAAATAAAAGGAAAAAGTAACTACTGTCTGGTCTTTTGAGTGAAATCCAGAAGCCACATTCAGCATTGGTACATCCCTTCAAGTGTGGGATAAGCACAGCGAAAAAAGCAAAACACTTGACAGTTGTTGTACTGTGTCGAGCGGAAATGGCCTATCATAGCAGCACAACGGCTATGAACGAACATTTGAAAAGAAAACACCCGACAGCGTTCTTGCCATCACCATCAACTAGTCAATCGTCCGCGTGAGTATACGTTGTCATCATTACACAAAATCATGAATGTGTCATTTGTATCTGCGTTGTAAATTCATAAACTAAAACACTGTTTCGCTCTGAGAGGCGCGTTTGGCATGCCTGTTCAGTGTTTACAAAGACGCACTCCTCTTTAACGCTAACGTTAATTAGTTGTGCAAATACCTTTTACAACATTAACAGTTACATATACTATGTACAAACGAACAATTAACTTTCACTTTAATCATGATATCATTGTTGTGTTATTAAGCAAAATAAGCAATACTTTTACTTTTGTTGAAATGTTTACACTGTTACAGAATATTTCGTTTTGCACTTTTTTGTATTGGATGTTTATCTTTATTTTTGCACATTTTAAAGCAAAATAAGCAATACTTTTACTTCAGAAATGCTTATACTATTGCAGAATATTAAGATTTGCACTGGATGTTTACTTTTATATTTGCACATTAAAAAGCAAATAAGCTACTTTTAATTTTGTTAAATGTTAAAAGTTTTAAATGTTTACATTGTTACAGAATATTTTGTCATGTTGTTGTCAATGTTGACTGAGTGGCCATACTTTTTTTTTTGTAAATAAAAGTCATTCCTTTTGAAAAAACTGGCCAACATTTATTTTTTCATCTTCATTTTAAATAAAAAAAAGAATCGGTAAAAGGAAAAATAATCTATAGATTAATCGAAAAAAATAATCTATAGATTAACCGATTAATCGAAAAAAATAATCTATAGATTAATCGATAGAAAAATAATCGTTAGCTGCAGCCTTATTACACACTTGCTCGTCTCTCCTTCTCACAGAGACATAAACAAGCGCACCTTCTTACATACGTCACATACTGTCACGTCATACGTCACATACATATACGCCCTCGCGCAGCAGAGAGGTAGCAGCATGGGTTACGTTAGCTGTGGTGCGAGTGGTAATACGAAAAAAAGAATGTGCGACTCTGGTAACAAATTAAGGAAGAATTAATTCCCAAGAAAAACAGTATGGGGTCCATCGTCTGGCGGTGGTTTGGCATCAAGTGGGAATATGTCAAACAGACAACCGTCATTTGTCAAGTGTGGAGCAAAAGCTTTGCTACAAAAAGTATCATTACTGCTAATTTGTAGCATCATTTGAAAAGTCACCTTCTAGAAAATGAAGAGTACTTACTCCGCATGTCAACATCTCCATTCGGTGCCACACCAACAAAATGTCGAGGCAACCATTTCCACATCAACACCGTATGAAGAAAAAAAACGACATAAGGAGATAACGTCCGCCGGAACCTACCACATAGCGAAGGACGTACACTATTTGATTCCCTATTATGCAGGTCATTTTTATTTGACAGTTATTGAAATATCTTGTGTGACATCATGCACAAAAGTGCACTTTATTTGTTTTAAACTATTGTAGTGGCGTTCTGTACAAAAAGTGCACTTTAATTTAGTGTTGTTTTGATTTGTCATCTTAGTGACATCATGCACAAAAGTGCACTAATAGCTTGTTTTAAAATGTCTCTGACAATCTTGCACTTTCGGTTTTGAAATAGGGATGTCCCGATCCAGGTTTTTGCACTTCCGATCCGATACCGATGTTGTAGCCTTGAATGAAGACTTGATGCATATAATCACAGCAGTATGATGATTCTATGTGTCTACATTAAAACATTCTTCTTCATACTGCATTAATATATGCTCCTTTTAAACTTTCATGCAGAGAAGGAAATCACAATTCAAAAAATAACTATTTTTTTCATACGGTGTTGATGTGGAAATGTTTGCCTCGGCATTTTGATGGTGTGGACGTGTGGCACCGAATGGAGATAAGCGTCTCGACAGACGTTACAATATTTGAACAATGATGACGAAAACTGTTTTCTCTGTCGTGTCCGTGTGTCGAAAATTGTTATGCACTTATTTTTTTATTTGATTTTGTGCGTGGCATAGATTTGCCGTGCGCAGAGGACGCTTGAGCAGTGCGCAATTGCACAGGCGCGCACCTTAGAGGGAACGTTGCTCGCACGGCTGTGCTAGCATCACAGCTAGCGTTAGCCATAACGCTAGCCATGCTGCTACCTCTCTGCTGGGAGAGGTAGCATACTGTGACGTATGACGTGACAGTATGTGACGTGTGTAAGAAGGTGCGCTTGCTGTCTGTGAGAGGGAGACACAGGAAAGAGTGAGAAGAGCCTGTCGTGTAATGCCAGCAGCTAAAAGCAACTGTGTGAGAATCCACAGACCTGTGGATGTGTTGAAGGTGTGCTGGAAAATGCGGAACGGAAATTAGGAAGCAGCAGAAAAGTGGAATGTATTATTTAAATCGGTGCGTTGAAAAACACGGACCGGAGTTTTTCTTTTAAACTGGATCTGGATCGGCATTTTCCCATGCCTTGCCGACACGCATTTTTTGGCAAATATTTGGATCGGATCGGGACATCCCTATTTTGAAATGACATGAATGTTTGTGCCAGTGCTTAATAACTGTTTAATTAATAAATACAGTTTTGGTCAATTGACTTAGTTGTGATTTCCCTCTCTGCATGAAAGTTTAAAATGAGCATATATTAATGCAGTATGAACAGGAATGTTTTAATGTAGACACATAGAGTCATCATACTGCTGTGATTATATGCATCAAGTGTTCATTCAAGACTAAGGCAAAATATCGAGATGTATATCGTGTATCGCAATATGGCCTAAAAATATTGAGATATTTAAAAAAGGCCATAGCGCCCAGCCCTAGTTCACACCATTTTTTTTTCCAACTTATCTTTTAATTGTTTTTGTTAGTTTTTTTGTTTTTTCACAAATGACTATACTGTTTTTGTTTTTTCATTTCAGGCTGACATTCTGTGGAAACGCTCCCCACCCACATTGCTTAGTGCGTCGTCTGAGCTGCTGTGACTTAGATTACCATAGTAACTAATTAGTTTACCGTGGTAACTAATTAAATGACCATAGTAACTAGCATATCATGCAAAAGCGCATATTGCAACCATTGAAATACTTTGTATAGTTCAAGACTTACGGTCATTTGAAAACATCACTGCACATCATAATGGCAGCTACAGTTTCCATCCTAAAAATCTAAAAAAAATATTTGGGATGGTCCGGCGGGCCAGATCGAAAAGCTTAACGGGCTGCATGCGACCCCCGGGCCTTAATTTGCCCAGGTCTGGCCTACTGCTACGAAAAACAAATTTGCTGGAGCCTAATTTGTTGTTTTTTTGTGTTTTCCACTCTCTAAAAATCACTTAATTTGCAATTTTAACATAACTACTTAGTTAGAGGGTATGTTGTTTTTTAAATGGGGAAAGACGTTAATGTCTTTTGTTTTCATGTTCGTATTTAAACCAGAGTGAGTCGATGAAAGTGCAGTTATCAATCTCAGTTTTTGGATAATTTTAATTTAAAACTGTACAACTAACCGTTGGGAGTTGGTTTAGAAACATATTGTTCTCAAGCTGCTGCGCCTCCACTGAAGTCTTAACTCGCGTTTGAAAACTGTTGCACTTGACTAAAACTTTTAATATGTTCTTGCATTCCTTACAGCTATAATCTCATCTGAAGATCAATGATGCATACTTATTTTTAAAGCACATCCAAGTTTTTGCAGCCTCTAAAATGTACACACTGCATTAGAAGATCATTTTGATCATAACAAATTAACATTTGTTAATTCAATACAATTAAGTAAACCAATGCAGGCAGTAGGGTTGTACGGTATACCGGTACTGGTGTGGAATTGCGGTACTAATTAATCAAAACGGTACTATACTCTGTTTGAAAAGTATAGTACAGTCATGACGGCGCATGACTGGTTTACGAGCAGGGGAGCATGTTCAGCAGCGCACAATCACAAAGTACTTACAAGCAGACACAGTCTGCAGACAGAAAAGGGAGAAAGAACGCATTTGGCTTAAAAAATAAAGAAAAAGGTGAAGTTATAACACTGAAACGCTCTCAGGAAGAGGTGCTTTAAGACAGGGCTAGCTAGCTAGCGGCGAACGTCCATCTGCAGTCGGCAGTGTTTTAGCTACTTCTAAATCACTTACCTGGCGACAAATAAAGTGCGTTTCTTACAAGTATCATCCCTGCAGGACGAGGAATAGCTAAACATGCTTGACTACACACCGTAGCTCACCTGGCATCACAATGTAAAGAAACGCTGTGGATAATTTTACACCTGACATCCACTGTAATGATACCAAGTACAATAGCGTATCTAGTCGATACTACTATGATTACATCGATATTTTTCATTGTCACAAAATCTTTTTTCCTTTTTAAAAAATGTATTTTATGTTTATAAACTCAGTAAATATGTCCCTGGACACATGAGGACTTTGAATATGACCAATGTATGATCCTGTAACGACTTGGTATCGGATTGATACCCAAATTTATGGTATCATCCAAAACTAATGCAAAGTATCCAAACAACAGAAGAATAAGTGATTATTACATTTTAACAGAAGTGTAGATAGAACATGTTAAAAGAGAAAGTAAGCAGATATTAACAGTAACTGAACAAGTAGATTAATAATTCATTTCCTAGCAAGCTAGCACCCTGAACAATTGCCATGGGTGGATTTTCACCTGACATCCACTGTAACGATACGAAGTACAATAGCGTATTTAGTCGATACTACTATGATTGCATCGATATTTTTTATCGTCACAAAATAATTTTACCTTTTTTTAAAATGCATATTACACTTATAATCTCTGGAAATATGTCCCTGGACACATGAGGACTTTGAATATGACCAATGTATGATTCTGTAACTACTTGGTATCGGGTCGATATCTAAATTTGTGGTATCATCCAAAACTAATGTAAAGTATCAACAGAAGAATAAGTGATTATTACATGTTAACAGAAGTGTAGATAGAACATGTTAAAAGAGAAAGTAAGCAGATATTAACAGTAAATGAACAAGTACAATAATAATATTTTTTTACAGCTGGTCTTTTATAATGTTGACAAAATAATAGAATGATAAATGACACAATATGTTACTGCATACCTCAGCAGACTAATTAGAAGCCTTTGTTTGTTTACTTACTACTAAAAGACAAGTTGTCTTGTATGTTCACTATTTTATTTAAGGACAAACTTGCAATAAGAAATTTAATGTACCCTAAGATTTTTTTGTTAAAATAAAGACAATAATGACTTTTTTTTGTGGTACAACTTATTTAGAAAAGTACCGAAAAGTATCGAAAGACATTTTTGTACCGGTACCGGTACTAAAACATCGGTACCGGGACAAGACTAGCAGGCAGGTATAAAAAGTACATGTTGCACATCAGTAACTGTTATGGCATCAACTAGTGTGTCGTGTACAGGACAAAACATCACACTTACCGGACGAGTCAGGGAATTTTCGGTCGATGCTATAAACTGGCATCCCATCCACTCGTCAGAAATCCATCCAATGCACTCGGAGGAGGCGCAAAGTGCAGAGCCGCTCACCTCAGTCTGAAAGCTCCGCGAGAAACACAACAATCCCGCCTCTCTGCTTCTCCTCTTTTGGCTTTGGCTCCCGCGCACACACGCCCATAACCTCCACTACCTGCTCCTTGGCTATCAAGCATGGGGGGAGAGAGGGAGAGAAAGGAAGAGAGAGGGAGACGGTGAGAGAGATCCATCACACCATTGCGCATGCGCCGCAAGTGGTCAGGTGTGAAGTGCCCATGGCGCCGTGCTCCATATTTAGCTCCCACTGATTATTTCGATACTTTTCGGTACTTTTGTAAATAAAGGGGACCACCAAAAATTGCATTATTGGCTTTATTTTAACAAAAAATCTTAGGGTACTTTAAACATATGTTTCCTATTGCAAGTTTGTCCTTAAATAAAATAGTGAACACACAAGACAACTTGTCTTTTAGTAGTAAGTAAACAAACAAAGGGTCCTTATTTAGTCTGCTGACGTATGCAGTAACATATTGTGTCATTTATCATTCTATTAATATGTCAACATTATTAAAGACAAATGGTAGAAAATTAATTATTAATATAATGAACAAGTATATTAATAACTAATGATAATTAAGTTCTGCTTACTTTCTCTATTCCAGCTACAACTGGATTCTATTAACACAGATACGACTGTATATATACGGATATTGCCCTCCAAAATAGTCTCTCTCTTTTTGATAAAATAACATTAGATTGCTTCGGCGTGTAAATGGAATAAAACAAACAACATGTTTACTTGACCCACTTCCTGGGAAACTTATCAAGGAGCTTTTTGTAATATTAGGTCCATCAGTGCTAAATATTTTAAACTTATCACTTTCCTCTGGCACTGTTCCCCTAGCATTCAAAAAAGCGGTTATTCATCCTCTGCTCAAAAGACCTACCCTCGATCCTGACCTCATGGTAAACTACCCACCTTCCGTTTATTTCGAAAATCCTGGAAAAAATTTTTGCACAGCAGCTAAATGAACACTTAGCGTCTAACAATCTCGTGAACCCTTTCAATCCGGTTTCAGGGCAAATTACTCTACGGAGACAGCCCTCGCAAAAATAACTAATGATCTATTGTTAACGATGGATTTTGATTCGTCATCTATGTTGCTGCTTCTTGATCTCAGCGCTGCTTTCGATACCGTCAATCATAATATTTTATTAGAGCGTATCAAAACACGTATTGGTATGTCAGACTTAGCCTGGTCTTGGTTTAACTCTTATCTTACTGACAGGATGCAGTGCGTCTCCCATAACAATGTGACCTCGGACTATGTTAAGGTAACGTGTGGAGTTCCCCAGGGTTCGGTTCTTGGACCTGCACTCTTCAGCATCTACATGCTGCCGCTAGTTGACATCATACGCAAATACGGTGTTAGCTTTCACTGTTATGCTGATGACACCCAACTCTACATGCCCCTAAAGCTGACTAGCACGCCGGATTGTAGTCAGCTGGAGGCGTGTCTTAGTGAAATTAAACAATGGATGTCCGCTAACTTTTTGCAACTCAACGCAAATAAAACGGAAATGTTGATTATCGGTCCTGCTAGACACCGACACCTATTTTTTAATATCACCTTAACATTTGACAACCAAACAATTACACAAGGCGACTCGGTAAAGAATCTGGGTATTATCTTCGACCCAACTCTCTCGTTTGAGTCACACATCAAGAGTGTGACTAAAACGGCCTGTCTGATTGTGGCAGAGCTTGGTCCGCATTGCCGGCTTTAAGTCGGACATGTTTCCAGTGAGGGTTGGACTCCACCAAGGCTGCTCTTTGTCAACGATTCTGTTCATAACTTTTATGGACAGAATTTCTAGGCGCAGTCAGGGTGTTGAGGGGATCCGGTTTGGTGGCTGTAGGTGGCTGCAGGATTAGGTCTCTGCTTTTTGCAGATGATGTGGTCCTGATGACTTCATCTGGCCAGGATCTTCAGCTCTCACGATCGGTTCGCAACCGAGTGTGAAGTGACTGTGATGGGAATCAGCACCTCCAAATCTGAGTCCATGGTTCTCGCCCGGAAAACGGTGGAGTACCATCTATGGGTTGGGGAGGAGACCCTGCCCCAAGTGGAGGAGTTCAAGTACCTCAGAGTCTTGTTCCCGAGTGAGGGAAGAGTGGATCGTAAGATCGACAGGCGGATCGGTCCGCACCGCCTGTAATGCGGACGCTGTATCGATCCGTTGTGGTGAAGAAGGAGCTGAGCCGGAAGGCAAAGCTCTCATTTTTACCGGTCGATCTACGTTCCCATCCTCACCTATGGTCATGAGCGTTGGGTTATGACCGAAAGGACAAGATCACAGGTACAAGCAGCCGAAATGAGTTTCCTCCGCCGGGTGGCAGGGCTTTCCCTTAGAGATAGGGTGAGAAGCTCTGCCATCCAGGGGGAGCTCAAAGTAAAGTCGCTGTTCCTCCACATCGAGAGGAGCTAGATGAGGTGGTTCGGGCATCTGGTCAGGATGCCACCCGAACGCCTCCCTCGGCAGGTGTTTAGGGCACGTTCGACCAGTATAGGGGAAGACCCAGGACACGTTGGGAAGACTATGTCTCCCAGCTGGCCTGGAAACGCCTCGGGATTCCCCCGGGAAGAGCTGGTCGAAGTGGCCGGGGTGAGGAACGTCTGGGTTTCCCTGCTTAGGCTGCTGCCCCCACGACCCGACCTCGGAAAAGCGGAAGAAGATGGATGGATCCATGGATGGGTTATATGTTTCCCCTTTTTTGTTGAGAAGAATTGTTGAACATTCTTGGGTAGCAGGTTATAGTTTGCTTTGTACATCATTTTAGCTGTTTGCAAATACACTAAGTCGTTGAAATTCAATATTTGTGATTCAATAAATAAAGGGTTTGTATGTTGTCTATATCCAATATTAGGGATTCTATTGAGCATAAATGTTATGTTGTTGAAGGGAATAACTGGATTAAAATGCAGTTGTACCTCAATGTACAAGCTTAATCGGTTTGGAGCTCTTTAATTAAAACAGTGTCTTCATTTGAAATCAATCAATTTATCACAAGTGCCTTGAAGAGCTGCTAAAACCACAACGACCTTCCCCTGATCTGAAATCCACAGCTGGGCAAAACAACAACAAAAAACAAAAAAACACCACTTCACAATTTTCCTTACTTCCACAATTCTAAAAATCATTAAAAAACTGTTCAATAACAGATTAGATAGTTTCACAAACAAAAATAGAATACTCGCTGAGAACCAATATGGATACAGAGCTAATGTTTCAACTTCGATGGCTTTAATTGAAATTACAGAAGAAATAATCAATGCACTAGATAGTAAAACATGTGCAGTGTTTATGGATTGAACTATAGCATTTGACACAATTAATCACATAATTTTAATCAAACAATTAGAAAGGTATGGCATCAGAGGGTTGGTCTTAAACTGAATTAGAAGGTATTTAACAAACAGGAAACAATACATGAAGATAGGCGAACACACGTCTACAAGGCTAAATATATCCTGTGGTGTACCCCAGGGATCAATACTTGGGCCAAAATGGTTCAATGTCTATATAAATGGCATTTGTAAAGTTACAAAAGATTTAAAGTTAGCATTATTCACGGATGATGCATCAGGAGAGAACAAACAGAAGCTAATACAAATAATAACAGAAGAAATGAACAAATTAAAAAGATGGTTTGACAAAAACAGAGGAGAAATATAATCTTAGAGAAAAATTTAATTTAAAACAGATAGGCTCCAGCACCCCCAGCGACCCCAAAAGGGACAAGCGGTAGAAAAATAATGGATGGATGTACGTACGTACAACATTTAAGACCTTTAGTATATCAGTATGTGGAATTAGATTATGGGATGGATCTTAATCTTAATCATCCCATAATCTAATATGATCCACTTCAAGAAACTCTTCAAACTTAAAGTGTTTACAAAGTACAAAGAAGAATAACCATGATTAACATTCTGAATTTATTTAATCCATCCATTCATTCATAGATGAATGCCGTTTCTTTTCTTTTCTCCTCTGCTCCCCTTTTCCTTGAGAGGTGGGGGGGTGGGGGGGGGGGGGGGGGGGGGGCACAGGTCCGGTGGCCATGGATGAAGTGCTGGCTGTCCAGAGTCGGGACCCGGGGTGGACCGCTCGCCTGTGCATCGGCTGAGAACATCTCTGCGCTGCTGACCCGTCTCCGCTCCGGATGGTGTCCTGCTGGCCCCACTATGGACTGGACTCTTACTATTATGTTGGATCCACTATGGACTGGACTCTCACAATATTATGTCAGACCCACTCGACATCCATTGCTTTCAGGCTCCCCTAGAGGGGGGGGGGGGGGTTACCCACATATGCGGTCCTCTCCAAGGTTTCTCATAGTCATTCACATCGACGTCCCACTGGGGTGAGTTTTTCCTTGCCCTTATGTGGGCTTTGTACCGAGGATGTCGTTGTGGCTTGTGCAGCCCTTTGAGACACTTGTGATTTAGGGCTATATAAATAAACATTGATTGATTGATTGATTGATAGATACCGTATTTTTCGGAGTATAAGTCGCACCTGCCGAAAATGCATAATAAAAAAAGAAAAACACATATATAAGTCGCACTGGAGCCCGGCCAAACTATGAAAAAAACTACGACTTATAGTCCGAAAAATACGGTAATCTTACTTATCTCACTACAGAAAACTTACTTCACTAATTATTATTTATTTATTTTTAATGTTATTACTTATGAAGTATATTGTGAGAACAGGAAGTGAACAAAAGTTTTAGCAACTGCTATATAAAGGAAAAGGGGTAGGATTAAATAAGCTCTGCTTCTTCCTAATCCTTTTCAAACATGTTTGTGGAGGGGGGCGTGGCCTGCGGGCCTGCCGCGGAACGGGGTGTGTCAGGACTGGCCTCGAAGACTGCGACAGGTGCGTAGATGGCCCAGGTGGGCCTTGTTATCTAATCACCTGTCGCCTTTATTAGCAGCAGCCGTGAGGAAACGAGTAGTTGGAGTTGGAGGTGCTGCTGAGAGACGCAGACGCAGAAAAGACACTGTGCTGAAAAGCAAAAGACTTTGCACCATTGAAGGAAAATAAAACAGTATTATATCCTGAATTCCTGGCAGTCTGTGGTGGTCTGAATAACCAACTAGAGAGCAACCTCTACAATTGGCGCCCAACAAGCCAGACCATCCAAGGAGATGGACCCCCTGACGGCTTTGTTGAGCGTTCTCGCGGAGGTGACAGTGGCCAACTGTCAACAGCTGGAGGCGGACCGCCAACTAGTGGCCCAGCAGAGCAAAATCCTGCAGGCGCTGGCGGACCGGTCCGGAGCGGCACCGCCAACATCAGCGGCCGTCTCCATACAGTGCATGAGGGAAGAAGAGGACCCCCATGCCTTCATAGACATTTTTGTGGCCACAGCGGAGGCATGTGTGTGGCAGGGGAGGCACAGCGAGCGGCGCTTAGCCTACCGGCGGCCTCCCGCGTGCACTTCCCGGACCTAAGGAGGGCGGTGCTGGACCGGACTGGTTGCACCACCGAGGACCACCAACGCCGGTTCCGGGCGCTACGTCTGGGGACAGATGACCGCCCGTCCGTGCTATCGCAGCAGCTCCGGGATGTGGCGACACGTTGGCTGCAGCCAAGGAAGGGCGACGTCCAGGTGATGGAGTGGCTGATCACGGAGCAGTTCATGGAGAAGATCCGAGCGCGGACAGCAGCGGTGACGCTCGCAGAGGACCACCTGGCGGTGCACCGCGAGGCGCGAAGGGAGACGACCGTGGAGGCAGCCGAGCGGCCAGCACCAACACTGTGCAGAGCGAACGCGCAGAGGGAGGAGGCCGCGCCGTGCAGCTTTCTCTTTTGTGTGTGCTTCCTCGCAGGTCACGGCTGCTGCGAATACGGTGCTTCCCGCGCAGACGGCCTCTCAAACGCCTGGGCAGGCGTGCTGGAGGCGTGGGCAGCCCGATCGTGTGCGTCAGGGACCTCCACGGGTGGGGGCGAGGCAGGTGATCCGGGTTGCCGGCCCTCCGGCGCCCTCCCCCAGCCCGGGTGAAACGTACTGTATGCCGGTAAGGATACAAGGGAGTCCACACCGGGCGATGGTGGATTCGGGCTGCGAGCAGTCCATGATCCACCAGGACCTGGTTCAACCCGGGCTTTGAGGCAGGCAACACGAGTGAAAATTAGATGTGTTCATGGGGATGTGCAGGAGTACCCTGTGGTGCCAGTGGAAATTTGGTGTAATAAGAAAAAATATAGTGTCGAGGTTGCTGTAAGTGCGCACCTCACGCACCCCTTAATTATAGGAACGAATTGGGCGGGGTTTCATGCCGTAGTGAAACAGTGCGCAGGGGTGCGTTCACGGTCGTTAGGGAAACGGGATATCTGTGATGTTCTCAGCGGCGACGCGAGGTCATCCGGCGCTGCCGAGGGGGAACCGGCGGAGGCTTCGCGGGAAACCCCCCCAACCCCCCCAATAGCACCCCGTGGAGGATTTCCCCCTTGAGCAGTCGCGGGATGACACTGCGCTCAGCCTGGGACCAAGTGATATCAATTGACGGTTAGGGGGTGCGCTGGGCATAGCGTGGGTATTCCCGCACTTTGCATTAATTAGGGACAGATTATACCAAGTGAGTCGTGACACTCAAACAGGAGAAAAAATCACCCAGTTGTTGGTGCCGAAACGCCGTCGGGAAATGATTTTCCAGGCGCCGCACGTCAACCCCATGGCTGGCAACATGGGGTTTGATAAGACACTCAATCGGGTAATGGTCAGATTCTATTGGCCAGGCATCCACTTGGGAGGAGGGCAGGTGCGCCCGCAGGTAGATAAAACAGCAGCAATTGCAGCCTGCCCAACCCCCACGAAAAAAAAAGAGGTGAGGCAGTTTTTGGGTCTGGCAGGTTTCTACCGGAGGTTTATCCCCCGGTTTGTGGCCCTGACCAGCCCACTAACTGACCTCACCCGAAAGGGTGCTCCAGATCTGGTCCAGTGAAAGGAGCAGTGCCAGTAGGCATTTGAGAGGGTTAAAAAAGGCCCTCTGCGAGGAGCCGTCCTGCCCATGCCTGATTTTTCTCTCCCATTTTGTCTGCAGGCTGACGCGTCGGACAGAGGGCTGGGAGCTGTTCTGTCCCAGCAGGTGGGAGACGTCGACCGCCCCATTCTGTACATCAGCCGGAAGCCCTCCGATCGGGAGGCGAGGTACAGCACCGTGGAGAGGGAGTGCCTCGCCATCCGGTGGGCAGTCGGTGCCCTCCGGTACTACCTCCTGGGGCCCTCATTCAGCCTCTGCTCGAACCACAAACCTGTCCAGTGGCTTCACCGCATGAAGGATACCAACGCGCGAATCACCCGTTGGTATCTAGCTTTACAACCCTACAATTTCAGATTGATCCACAGACTGGGGGCGCAGATGGCCGTGGCGGACTTCCTCACGGAGGGGCGGGGGGGAGGGGGGGGCCTGCCGCGGAAATGGGTCACATAGCTGCGCTGGTCGTGTTCTCATATACTCTGGAAGACAAGCAGGAAGCGGCGTTCAGGTAAGAATTTTTGGTTTATTCCAAAGATGAAAACCAAAATGTACTAAAGATTTACGTACCGAAGACACGTGTAGCCAGGGAAAAGCTTCAAAAGGAACTTAGCTCAGGAGTGGCTATCAACATAGAACTTACTTGTACGGGACTCAGGGGATGACTAAACAATCGCAAGTTGTCGCCTGAAGCGAGCATTGATCCAGCAACTAAGGCTGGGAGACAACAGAATATAAAGGGGCGTGATTAGAGGAAGCAACAGGTGAGGAAAACAATTACTAAAAGAAAAAAGGAAGTGTCTAAACAGTGTCCAAGGCAACAAGAAAAGTAAACAAAGGGAAACAAGCTGGAAAAGTACTAGACACAAACAGGTAGAACCACAACAAACAAATGAAACATGACGTCTCAGGTCATGACAGTACCCCCTGCCCCTTAAAGGACGGATTCCAGATGTCCCAGATATCCAAAGTAGAATTCCAAAGTCACAGGACGGAGGAGTTGGCGGCAGGTTGCCAGACCAAATGTCCCCGAAGCCACCGAGGTGGCGTCGGCGAGTTGAACGCCACTGCAGCTGGTAAAGCAAACGTCCACGGAACGCCCACATCCGTGGCTGGCGAGGAGGTGGACAAGAGTGGCAGTGGCGCACCAGCAGCCGTAAGGATCCACGCCGGGCCGGTTCTTGGACATCGTTGCTGACGAGGGCGTCCATGAAAAAAGTCACCTTCGTGGCCCATGAGGCTGACCCGAATGAAGTCAAGCTGTGGGAACACAGACTGCGGCAATTTCTGAACTGAATCATAAGTTGGATCACATAACTGAGAGGCCTACTGAAATGCAAAAATTGACAACTTAAGAGTCAGCATGGACAATTAGTTCAAACAAGCCATAAAAATATCTGCTCGCTTGGAAAAAAATAGTCCATATTTAGTTTCAACTCCCTCAAATGGCCTTGACGCTGCTCATAACAGAAGAAGGCTGTTCTGAAAACATCCCCCAAGGACACCTCAGTGATAGCCGCTCAGACCTCCCTCCCTCCTTCAAAAACACCTGGGAGTTGAATGTTCCTTGTAACGCCTGCAGAGCGACTCCAGGCCTATAGACACAACAAGACTACACCCTGGATAATGGGCATATGCACACACACCCTGCCCCCCACCCCACGTCTTCACCACCACTTGAATCCCTTAGGGGTGATGGATGGCTGAGCAGTGCTTTAGATAGCAGCAACCTGCCTCCGTAGCCCCCACTCCTTCCCCTCTGTTGCAAGTTTTGTGGATTATATGTAACATGTTTATGTGTGCTTATGGCTATTGAGTTTTTTTTATTGGCCTCATTCTGGACCCCCTCCCCCAGGAGCCCAGTGTGAGACCGAACCTTTATACCCCCCGACAGCGTTTACCTCTTTCACAACTTTCTAAGGGTCGCCGGAAGTTGGCTGACCCGTCAGCGTTCCTGTTCTGTCTCTCTGTAATGTATGTCTCCTCTTGAAGGGGGTTGTACTGAAAATCTGAATTTCCTCTTGGGCACTAATAAAGTAAACGCTAATTGAACAGCCAAACTCAAGGCCGATGAGGAGGGATGTGGGCACCTGACGGGTGCCTTCACAATAGGCGGTCTCGCTGACTGCAGAGCAGGAGGCGAGGCTGGTGCAGACTGCACCAGGAAGCGTCGTCAGAAGACCAACTCGAGACTAGGAGGATAGTGGCGTTGTCAAAAGACCCACTGGAGACGAGGAGGATGGTGGTGTCTGCAGACCCACTGGAGACGATGAGAATGGTAGCATCTGCAGGTCCCCTGGGGTTGCTGGTGGCATCTGCAAGCCCCCTGGGGTTACTGGTGGCGTCTACAGGCCCCCTTGGGTTGCTGTTGGCGTCTTCAGGCTCCCTGGGGTTGATGGTGGCGTCTGCAGGGCCACTGGGGTTGCTGGTGGCATCTGTGGAATGGGAACATTAGGCGCCCGGGCAAGCATCAACGCTGGAGCAGTAGACGGCTGGTCAGGCGTCATTTGATTACTGCTTGGAGTAGTCATCATTAACACATTCGATTACAATAAAAAAAAAAAAAATATATATATATATATATATTTATTTGCTGCTGAACACGCTGCTTCATTGAACTTAAATATCTTATTGTTATTGGTTCCAGTTAAAAAGTAAAAATTGTTTCATCTTAAGAACCCCTACTGCCTACTCTGTTGGGTTAAAATGTGTGGTGTATTAGGGTTGTCCCGATACCAATATTTTGGTACCGGTACCAAAATGTATTTCGATACTTGTCGATACCTTTCAATACTTTTCTGAATAAAGGGGACTAAAATAATTGCATTATTGGCTTTATTTTAACAAAAAATCTTACGGTACATTGAAAAAATATGATTATTATTGCAATTTTGTCCTTAAATAAAATAGTGAACATACAAGACAACTTGTCTTTTAGTAGTAACTAAACAAACAAAGGCAAACAAGCTGTAAAAATTAATTATTAATCTACTTTATTAATCTACAGATATTAACATTTACTGTTAATATCTGCTTATTTTCTGTTTTAACATGTTCTATCTACACTTCTGTTAAAATGTAATAATCACTTATTCTTCTGTTGTTTGGATACTTTAGATTAGTTTTGGATGATACCACAAATTTAGGTATCGATCTGATACCAAGTCGTTACATGATCATACATTGGTCATATTCAAAGTCCTCATGTGTCCAGGGACATATTTCCTGAGTTTATAAACATAATATAAATTTTAAAAAATGGAAGAAAGATTTTGTAACGATAAAAAATATTGGTTCAATCATAGTAGTATCGACTAGATACACTATTGTACTTGGTATCATTACAGTGGATGTCAGGTGTAGATCCAGTCATGGCATTTGTTTACATTCAGGCGCGCTAGTTTTGTTAGCGTTGACGACGATGAGCTATTGTATGCTCCTGCGGATGGATGTTCACTGCTTGCGAGCTAGCCATGTCTTAAAGCACCTCTTCCTGAGGGCGTTTCAGTGTTGTATCTTCACCTTTATCGTTCATTTCTAGGCCAAAATGCGTCCGTTCTCCCTTTTCTGTCTACACACTGTGTCTGCTTGTAAGTACTCCGTGATTGTGCGCTGCCGAACATGCTCATCTGCTGGTAAAACCAGCAATGTTACGACGTCACGTCATGCCCGAGTATAGTACCATTTTTTATTCTTTAGTACCGTGATACTATACTAGTACCGGTATACCGTACAACCCTTGTGTGTAAACAATATGTGCATGCGTGAGTGCTTGTGTGTGAGAGTAATGGGAAGAAAAGCTATGATTTGCTTGGGTTAGGAATCTCCATCCATTCATTTATTTTCTATATCGCTTGTCCTCATTATGGTCACAGGTGTTGTGGGGTACACCCTGGACTGGTTGTCAGCCAATAGAAGGGGGAGAAATTTGTAGCCCCGAATCTAAGGCGACCTGTTTTGTTGTTGTTGGTTTTCCATCCATCCATCCATCTTCTTCCGCTTATCCGAGGTCGGGTCGCGGGGGCAGCAGCCCAAGCAGGGAAGCCCAGACTTCCCTCTCCCCAGCCACTTCTTCCAGCTCCTCCCGGGGGATCCCGCGGCGTTCCCAGGCCAGCCGGGAGACATAGTCTTCCCAACGTGTCCTGGGTCTTCCCCGTGGCCTCCTACCGGTCGAACGTGCCCCAAACACATCCCCAGGGAGGCGTTCGGGTGGCATTCTGACCAGATGCCCGAACCACCTCATCCGGCTCCTCTCGATGTGGAGGAGCAGCGGCTTTACTTTGAGCTCCCCCCGGATGACAGAGCTTCCGCCACCCGGCGGAGGAAACTCATTTCGGCCACTTGTACCCGTGATCTTGTCCTTTCGGTCATAACCCAAAGCTTGTGACCATAGGTGAGGATGGGAACATAGATCGACCGGTAAATTGAGAGATTTGCCTTCCGGTTCAGCTCCTTCTTCACCACAACGGATCAATACAGCGTCCGCATTACTGAAGACGCCGCACCAATCCGCCTGTCGATCTCACGATCCACTCTTTCCCCACTCGTGAACAAGACACCGATGTACTTGAACTCCTCCACTTGGGGCAGGGTCTCCTCCCCAACCCGGAGATGGCACTCCACCCTTTTCCGGGCGAGAACCATGGAGGTGCTGATTCTCATCCCAGTCGCTTCACACTCAGCTGCGAACAGATCCAGAAAAAGCTGAAGATTCTGGCCAGATGAAGCCATCAGGACCAAATCATCTGCAAAAAGCAGAGACCTAATCCTGCAGCCACCAAACCGGATCCCCTCAACGCCTTGACTGCGCCTAGAAATTCTGTCCATAAAAGTTATGAACAGAATCGGTGACAAAGGGCAGCCTTGACGGAGTCCAACCTTCACTAGAAACGTGTCCGACTTACTGCCGCCAATGCGGACCAAGCTCTGACACTGACCATACAGGGAGCGGGCCGCCACAATCAAACAGTCCGATAGTGTGATCCCACGATAGTTAGAACACACCCTCCTTCTTAAAGAGAGGAACCACCACCCCGGTCTGCCAATCCAGAGGTACCGCCCCCGATGTCCACGCGATGCTGCAGAGTCTTGTCAACCAAGACAGCCCCACAGCATCCAGAGCCTTAAGGAACTCCGGGCGGTTCTCATCTACCCACGGGGCCTTGCCACGGAGCTTTTTAACTACCTCAGCAATCTCAGCCCCAGAAATAGGAGAGCCCACCACAGATTCCCCAGGCACTGCTTCCTCATAGGAATACGTGTTGGTGGGATTGAGGAGGTCTTCGAAGTATTACCTCCACCGATCCACAACATCCGTTGTTGTTTTTTTATTTTATTTAATACGTTAATCTCTCCTATTAATGCAAATACGATTTACTGCTCAACTAAAATGAAATAACACCTTGTTGGGGCATTAAGTGCACAATGTTGGGGGTTTTGGCCACTCATTTCACAATATTAGCATTTTGGAGAGCAAAAACCTAAAAGACACAAAAGGCTGGACTAGTCGCGCGTCAATCACAGGTTGCATTTCCACCAGTGGGTGCTGGTGTGTGTGTATTAGAGTAGTCCTCATACCAATATTTTGGTACCGGTACCAAAAGTATTTCGGTACTTTTCGGCACTTTTGGGTACTAAAGAAAGGGGACCACAAAAAATTTCATTATTGGCTTTATTTTACAAAAAAAATCGTACGGTATATTAAACATATGTTTCTTATTGCAATTTTGCCCTTAAATAAAATAGTGAACATACTATACAACTTGTCTTTTAGTAGTAAGTAAACAAACAAAGGCTCCTTGTTTTGCTGCTGACGTATGCACTAACATATTGTGTCATTTATATTCTATTATTTCGTCAACATTATTAAGGACAAGTGGTAGAAAATGAATTATTAATCTACTTGTTCATTTACTGTTAATATTTGCTCATGTTCTGTTTCAACATGTTCTATCTACACTTCTGTTAAAATGTAATTATAAACATAATATAAAAAAAAAAATAAAAAAAAAGATTTTGTGAAGTTAAAAAACATCGATGTAATCATCTCCTCTCTGAGCTGCCACCTTACCGTGGTAGAGGAGTTTGCGTGTCCCAATGATCCAAGGAGCTATGTTGTCCGGGGGTTTCTATGCCCCCTGGTAGGGTCTCCCAAGGCAAACTGGTCCTAGGTGAGGGATCAGACAAAGAGCAGCTCGAAGACCTCGATGAAGAACAAACACAAAAGGACCCAGATTTCCCTCGCCCGGACGCGGGTCACCGGGGCCCCCCTCTGGAGCCAGGCCCGGAGGTGGGGCACGATGGCGAGCGCCTGGTGGCCGGGCCTGTCCCCATGGGGGACAGCCGGGCACAGCCCGAAGAGGCAACGTGGGTCCCCCCTCCAATGGGCTCACCACCCATAGCAGGGGCCATAGAGGTCGGGTGCAGTGTGAGCTGGGCGGCAGCCGAGGGCAGGGCGCTTGGCGGTCCGATCCTCGGCTACATAAGCTGGCTCTTGGGACGTGGAACGTCACTTCGCTGGGGGAGAAGGAGCCTGAGCTAGTGCGTGAGGTGGAGAAGTTCCGGCTAGATATAGTCGGACTCACTTCGACGCACAGCAAGGGCTCTGGAACCACTTCTCTTGAGAGGGGCTGGACTCTCTTCCACTCTGGCGTTGCCGGCAGTGAGAGGCGACGGGCTGGGGTGGCAATTCTTGTTGCCCCTCGGCTCAAAGCCTGCACATTGGAGTTCAACCCGGTGGACGAGAGGGTAGCTTCCCTCCGCCTTCGGGTGGGGGGACGGGTCCTGACTGTTGTTTGCGTTTACGCGCCAAACGGCAGCTCAGAGTACCCACCCTTTTTGGATTCACTCGAGGGAGTACTGGAGAGTGCTCCCCCGGGTGATTCCCTCGTTCTACTGGGGGACTTCAACGCTCATGTTGGCAGCGACAGTGAAACCTGGAGAGGTGTGATTTGGAAGAATGGCCGCCCGGATCTGAACCCGAGTGGTGTTCTGTTATTGGACTTTTGTGCTCGTCACAGATTGTCGATAACAAACACCATGTTCAAACATAAGGGTGTCCATATGTGCACTTTGCACCAGGACACCCTAGGCCGCAGTTCCATGATCGACTTTGTAGTTGTGTCATTGGATTTGCGGTCTCATGTTTTGGACACTCGGGTGAAGAGAGGGGCGGAGCTTTCTACCGATCACCACCTGGTGGTGAGTTGGCTGCGATGGTGGGGGAGGATGCCGGACAGACCTGGCAGGCCCAAACGCATTGTGAGGGTTTGCTGGGAACGCCTGGCAGAGTCTCCTGTCAGAGAGAGTTTCAATTCCCACCTCCGGAAGAACTTTGAACATGTCACGAGGGAGGTGCTGGACATTGAGTCCGAGTGGACGATGTTCCGTACCTCTGTTGTCGAGGCGGCCGATTGGAGCTGTGGCCGCAAGGTAGTTGGTGCCTGTCGTGGCGGTAATCCTAGAACCCGTTGGTGGACGCCGGCGGTGAGGGATGCCGTCAGGCTGAAGAAGGAGTCCTATCGGGTTCTTTTGGCTCATGGGACTCCTGAGGCAGCAGACAGGTACCGACAGGCCAAGCGGTGTGCGGCTTCAGCGGTCGCGGAGGCAAAAACTCGGACATGGGAGGAGTTCGGGGAGGCCATGGAAAAAGACTTCCGGACGGCTTCGAAGCAATTCTGGACCACCATCCGCCGCCTCAGGAAGGGGAAGCAGTGCAGTGTCAACACCGTGTATGGTGGGGATGGTGCTCTGCTAACCTCGACTGCGGATGTTGTGGATCGGTGGAGGGAATACTTCGAAGACCTCCTCAATCCTACCAGCACGTCTTCCTATGAGGAAGCAGGGCCTGGGGAATCTGTGGTGGGCTCTCCTATTTCTGGGGCTGAGGTTGCCGAGGTTGTTAAAAAGCTCCTCGGTGGCAAGGCCCCGGGGGTGGATGAGATCCGCCCGGAGTTCCTTAAGGCTCTGGATGTTGTGGGGCTGTCTTGGTTGACAAGACTCTGCAACATCGCGTGGACAACGGGGGCGGTACCTCTGGATTGGCAGACCGGGGTGGTGGTTCCTCTCTTTAAGAAGGGGAACCGGAGGGTGTGTTCCAACTATCGGATCACACTCCTCAGCCTTCCCGGTAAGGTCTATTCAGGTGTACTGGAGAGGAGGCTACGCCGGATAGTCGAACCTCGGATTCAGGAGGAACAGTGTGGTTTTCGTCCTGGTCGTGGAACTGTGGACCAGCTCTATACTCTCGGCAGGGTCCTTGAGGGTGCATGGGAGTTTGCCCAACCAGTCTACATCTGCTTTGTGGACTTGGAGAAGGCATTCGACCGTGTACCCCGGGAAGTCCTGTGGGGAGAGCTCAGAGAGTATGGGGTAACGGACTGTCTTATTGTGGCAGTTCGCTCCCTGTATAATCAGTGCCAGAGCTTGGTCCGCATTGCCGGCAGTAAGTCGGACACGTTTCCAGTGAGGGTTGGACTCCGCCAAGGCTGCCCTTTGTCACCGATTCTGTTCATAACCTTTATGGACAGAATTTCTAGACGCAGTCAGGGCGTTGAGGGGATCTGGTTTGGTGCGGCTGCAGGATTGTCTCTGCTATTTGCAGATGATGTGGTCCTGATGGCTTCCTCTGGCCAAGATCTTCAGCTCTCGCTGGATCGGTTCGCAGTCGAGTGTGAAGCGACTAGGATGGGAATCAGCACCTCCAAGTCCGAGTCCATGGTTCTCTCCCGGAAAAGGGTGGAGTGCCATCTCCGGGTTGGGGAGGAGATCTTGCCCCAAGTGGAGGAGTTCAAGTACCTTGGAGTCTTGTTCATGAGTGGGGGTAGAGTGGATCGTGAGATCGACAGGCGGATCGGTGCGGCATCTTCAGTAATGCGGACGCTGTATCGATCCGTTGTGGTGAAGAAGGAGCTGAGCCGGAAGGCAAAGCTCTCGATTTACCGGTCGATCTACGTTCCCATCCTCACCTATGGTCATGAGCTTTGGGTCATGACCGAAAGGACAAGATCACGGGTACAAGCGGCCGAAATGAGTTTCCTCCGCCGAGTGGCGGGGCTCTCCCTTAGAGATAGGGTGAGAAGCTCTGTCATTCGGGGGGAGCTCAAAGTAAAGCCGCTGCTCCTCCACATCGAGAGGAGCCAGATGAGGTGGTTCGGGCATCTGGTCAGGATGCCACCCGAACGCCTCCCTAGGAAGGTGTTTCGGGCACGTCCGACCGGTAGGAGGCCACGGGGAAGACCCAGGACACGCTGGGAAGACTATGTCTCCCGGCTGGCCTGGGAACGCCTCGGGATCCCCCGGGAGGAGCTGGACGAAGTGGCTGGGGAGAGGGAAGTCTGGGCTTCCCTGCTTAAGCTGCTGCCCCCGCGACCCGACCTCGGATAAGCGGAAGAAGATGGATGGATGGATGGACGATGTAATCATAGTAGTATCGACTAGATTGTACGTGGTATCATTACAGTGGATGTTAGGTGTAGATCCACCAATGGCGTTTGTTTACATTGTAGCGTCTCGGAAGAGTTGGTGCTGCAGGGAATTCTGGGAATTTGTTCTGTAGTGTTTATATTCTTCCAAAATGTGTTTGTCATTGTTGTTTAGTGTGGTTTCACTATATGGCACATGTTTTATGACAGTGTTGGCATTGTTCATACTGCCACCCTTTGTGTGACATGTATTACCATGAATTGATTAACGTGGACCCCTACTTAAACAAGTTAAAAAACGTATTCGGGTATTACCATTTAGTGGTCAATTGTACGAAATATGTACTGTACTGTGCAATCTACTAATAAAAGTCTCAATCAATCAATCAAAAAAGGCTGTTGACTAAGTATACATTATTTTGCTCGTGTTCAAAGTCATGATGTTTGTGTTTTTAGGTCATTATCGGGCACAACAAAATCTTGGTTAGGCTTTGTTAATCCTAAACTATATGATTCATGACTTTTACATCATGTTAAACGGACCAAACTCGCCACAAAATCAAAAACAACACGATTTGTTTAAAAATATATATATTTTAAAGATTGGAAGTTGCCGTCAATCCCTCGTGGGTGCTCGGCTTTGCCCATGGGATCGGCGCCTATGGGTTGCATATAAACCAACAAAAATTCACATTCAGTCACTCAGCAGGAATTAAACCCACTCTGGCTGCTCAGAGGCTAACTGAGTGAACTATCAGTGACGAGAAGAAATGTGTTCAAATGGTCCTCAGTGTGGTCACATAAAGGTCAAATTAGCCTGTGATTATACCAATAGTACAACATGTCCAAATAAATGTGTGTTTACAAGTTTAGCCCCAAGTGACCTGTGGCTTCAAGATCAACCAGGGGTCACTTTAGTGGGAGAAATTACCTCTGCAAATCATTATTTGTCTTTTTTCCCCACTGCAGAGAGAGTTACTTACTGTAGTTATGTTGCAACGCTGGTGAAATTACACATTTATTCCCTGCATGGGCTTTTTTTCCCCCTCCTGTCAATCATCGCTTCAGAGAACGCTTACGCAAGCCTTGTCTTGTGTCACCCCATCACACCGTCCATGTTTCATTGCTTCTGATAATGAAAATCACTCCCCCTTGCACACACACACAAGGCATTAACATCCACGTGCAGAACTTTTGATAGTTTGCGAAGCACAACTGACGGTTGTTTTCAAAAGTCGTTTCCTGTCAACACAGCGGAGATATGCGAGTATCGGGCCTGCTGTGCAATCACTGTGATCATACTCTTCATCATTTTTGCTGCTGCGCTCTGCAAATTAAACCCCCTCAACCCTGTCTCTGTTGGCCATTTGAGCTCTGCTCAGCTGACATTTTATCGTCTCGCAATTGCGTTGTGTCCTGGGCGACAAAAGTGTTGAAGGGAAAATTTTATTTTTTACTAACATCCAAGTATAAATGCTAAATAGCGTCGGCAAAATAAAACATCAACTAAGATTGCGTGCACAATTTGATAACAAGTGCAAAAGTGGTGCAGACGGCATGTACCGTATTGTCCGGACCATAGGGCGCACCGGATTATGAGGTGCACTGCCGATGAGTGGACTATTTTTAAAATCTTTTTTCATACATAAAGCGCACCGGATTATAAGGCGCATTAAAGGAGTCATGTTATTATTATTTTTTTTTTAAATGTAAAACACTTCCTTGTGGTCTACATAACATGTAATGGTGGTTCTTTGGTCAAAATGTTGCATAAATTATTTAAAGTTAAAGTTAAAGTACCAATGATTGTCACACACACACTCGGTGTGGTGAAATGTGTCCTCTGCATTTGACCCATCCCCTTGTTCACCCCCTGGGAGGTGAGGGGAGCAGTGGGCAGCAGCGGTGCCGCGCCCGGGAATCATTTTTGGTGATTTAACCCCCAATTCCAACCCTTGATGCTGAGTGCCAAGCAGGGAGGTAATTGGTCCCATTTTTATAGTCTTTGGTATGACTTATGTTTTACAGATCATCCTCAAGCCGCTTTCTGACAGTCGCTTCTGGATGCGCTGTTTTGTGGGCGGTCTTATTTACGTGGCTCACCTCCGGCAGCGTCTTCTCCAAGTCATCTTTGTTTTAGCGGTGCAAGGACGGAAGTGGAAGAAGTGTCAAAAGGTGGAGCTAACTGTTTTAATGACATTCAATAATGGTGCAGCATCTCCTCATCCGGAAACAACAACACCGGAAATGTGTCCTGTGAAAAACCATCTGACTGGAACTCTCTAATAACTAAAGTTCCTTGGGTGAATAATGGTTACTCACTACACTGGCATTTTTTAGTGTTTTCATGGCGAGTTTACTGACAGATATAAGTAAGAACTTTACACTACTTTACATTAGAAATGGCAACAGCGGACGATGAATGTCCCATAACAAGAAGATAGAGAAAAAGCAGAAGCTTATCAACTACGGCGTCGGCACATACTACAATTGCGGACGCGCAGACATTTTCAGGACTTATGCAGATCACAAATACACCTCAAATACACCTTTTCTTACCAGAAGGTAAGAAAAGTTGATTTTGCATAATATTGCGAAACAAAAAAACAGATAATGTCTTACCTTATACACACACCATAATAATATTCGTATGTTGAAGCACAGTACAATCCATGAAGCGGTGCGGCTTCATAGTTTACCATAGTAATACTAAAACATTTTGTTGGATTTTTGGGTGCCATGTGTGATGTTCTATATTTTCAATGGAACATATAAAATGTTGGTGTTGTTTACTTGAGTCATATTGCCACCATAATGCAGTCTACACATATCTCTTATGTTTGACTGCCATCTACTTGGGGCGGTATAGCTCGGTTGGTAGAGTGGCCGTGCCAGCAACTTGAAGGTTCCAGGTTCGATCCCCGCTTCCGCCATCCTAGTCATTGCCGTTGTGTCCTTGGGCAAGACACTTTACCCACCTGCTCCCAGTGCCACCCACACTGGTTTAAAGCGCTTTGAGTCACTAGAGAAAAGGCGCTATATAAATATAATTCACTTCACTTCACTACTGGCCACACTTATCATTACACCATGTACCAAATAAAATTTATTTGAGATTGGTAAGCAAAATAATTATTCCGTACATTAGGCGCACCGGGTTATAAGGCACACTATCGAGGTTTGAGGGGAAAAAAAGGATTATAGTCCGGAAAATACGGTGCTATAACAGCTGTGCTCATGGAGACACTCAACATTCATGACATTATATGGTCCAAAGATCCAACCCGTGCTGTTTTGTTCTGTTACGGACAATGCAGCACACACATTTTTCTAGGCAATATAGAACTGCGATCTCGACAACATAACTTATTTTTAGCACGGTGCAAGAAGTTTTTTCATATTGTGCAGTGAGGCACTAAGTGTTCTCATCGCCAGATTGGGGTTTGTTGGATATGCCGTATATGACCATATATACAGGGGAACACTTCCAGGTGAAGGTGGTTGTTTAGGGAAGTCTGAGAATAAACTCGCCGGCTCTCTCGCCTCATTTTCTCGCCTCCCACATTGGTGACCTCAATGTTCATTGGACATATTTAACCTGATATGCCTGACGACTCGGATCCATTACACCAGCCAATAGCAGCTCCTGCCGTGTTTGCTGCTACAGTGAAACTCGCAGAGTTTTGGCAGCACGACCCTGAGTCCTCGTTCTTGTTTGTGGAAGCGAAGTTTCGGCTTCGAGGGATTACGTCAGACGGGACACGCTAATATGATGTTGTCTCTGCTCTGGACGCTCAGACTACGCGGCAAGTTACAGGCGTGCCGAGGGCTCCTCCGGCTGCAGCCTAATACGGTGCGTTAAAGACTTGCTGTAGCTGTACCAGCTGTCCAATACCGAGCGAGCTTCTGTCTCTCAACGGCCTGGGGGGACAGCAAGCCTATCAAGCTAATGGAGAATGTGCTTGCATTGCTCAATTTTCTGGGGATGCATGGTTCCTGCTCGTGCAGCTGTTTCTCCATCATCTGCCGCCTCCGGTACGCATGGGGCAGGCCAACTTGCCGCTGGTCACCACTAATGACTACTGGGGCTTGGCTGAGGGGGCGGACATGATTCTTTTACCTGCTTGCCAGTACAGCGTTCAAGCCTTCTGTATGATGCTGGCTCCGTGGCTGCGGTGTCGGACCGTCGCGGCAGAAAGGCTGAGATTTGCTTTTATCACCGTTGTTTAGGGACAAAGGCAAAGTGCTTTGTGCCGCCCCACGCTTTCCAAGGGCTAGGGAAGCACCAGGGCCAGTGCTCAGTAGCAGCAGTAAACACAAGCAGAGCGGATAAGCTGCTTTTTGTTACTGGCCGGTGGACTCGGGCGACAAGCGGAGTATCGTGGCGGCGCTGGAGGACGAGATCAGCATCCGCAACTTTGGCAACAGACCACTGGTTTCTTTTTGTAACCGTGCGTTTGTTATTGTCTCTGTGGCCGAACCTATTCTGAGGGAATATTTTTTGTGTGCAAATAGATTGTTGGTGGACATCTCGAATAACCATTTAATTGACTCAGTCTCCTTCTCCACTTATCCATGCACATTGGGGGGGCTGCAGCCCGTGGCCCTAGCTGTAGTAAAGTGACGTACTCCTTATAATGCTCAACTCAAACAGCCGCTAGCTCTACTGCTGTAAAAACCCCACTGGCCCTGTTGCCCACGACCCCGCCTGAACCCCTAGTGGTGGTCACGGTGCTGCCTGATCAAAAATGGCTTATTAACATTCCAACATTCCCTCCATCCATAGTCCAGTCAAATATTCCTAGTCCCCATTTAGTGTAATACACAACCCCCAGAAATCACTGAGTCTGTGTGAGAACATAGTCCTTGAGGTTTCCTTTGGCGAGCGGTGCCCCTGACTCCCACTTCTGCATCCTGTGCTTGATCACCTGGTTCCTGCTCACCTGGTTCCTGATCAACTAGTTCCTGATCAAGTGCTTCTTATGGTGCTGAATGGAAATCCTCTGGAAAACTGTCCTCGGATGTGTCACGAAGAGTTTCCTTCTGATCATAACGTGGACGGATCTGATCCTGATGTCTTCTCACCAGCTTGCCATCTTGAGTATTTGCTGTCCAAGACACTGGACCAGTCCTCTCCACGAGTCTCGCCTGAATCCATTTCTGGCCCGTATATCCTCGTATGAATACGGCTCACAGTCTGTGAACACTCGGTCCCTGGCCCTTTTATCATGATTCTGTTTTTGTTTTTCCTGGTTTGAGCCCACTTTGTCTGACAGTGCTGGCCGGACCATGTCCAGCCGCGTTCGCAATCTCCTGTTCATTAGCAGTTCCGCAGGCGTGGTGCCGGTTGTAGTCTGAGGGGTTGATCTGTATTTAAACAGGAACCTGGACACCTTTGTTTCCACACTTCCCTCCCCCATCTTCTTGATGGCTTCCTTGAAGACCCGTACAGTGCGCTCCGCACAGCCATTTGAGGACGGGTGGTATGGTGCTGTTGTCACATGTTTTACGCCATTTTTTCTAAAGAATTTTTAAAACTCTGCACTGACCAGACTTGGCCCATTGTCTGTAATCAGACTAGCTGGGATGCCATGAGTGGCAAAGATGCTTGGTTAGCTTAACATGTATGGCATCTGCGCACTGCTGCCTCCCACTCCTCATCCATGTTGGGCCACCACACATAACTCCGGGCTAGGGATTTCATCCGTCAGACCCCTGGTAGCTCTTCCGTCATTACCTGCCGACCCGAGGTGGTACTACCACCCTTAACCCCCACAGAAGGCAGCCATCCTCCACACTCAGCTCATGCTGTCTTTTCATATACGGCTTCACTCGTGGATCAGCACATACCTTGGGCCAGGTACCATGTAACAGCCATTGTTGCACTCTGGACAAAATTGGATGTCGTCTAGTCCAGTCCCGGATCTGCTTGGCTTGCAATGGTGTGCCATTCATGTGTTCCATCATCATTATTACCTCTTCCTCGCGTGGTGTACTGCTAGGCATGGCTGGCAATGGGAGTCGGCTTAAGGCATCAGCGTTCCCATGTTTCGAGCCTTCCTTGTATTCTTAGGTGTATTCATAAGCTGCCAAAAGCAAGGCTCACCTCTGCATTCTGGCTGCCGCCAACTGTGGAATGCTTTTGCTCTCACCCAAAAGACCCAGCAGCGGTTTGTGATCTGTGACGATGGTGCAGTGCTTGCCGAAAAGGTATTGATGACCTTTTTTTAGGCCAAACATGATGGCTAGTGCCTCCTTTTACAATTGAGAGTAACCCCTCTCAGCCACTGTTAGTGGGCTTCTCTGAACTATCTGGGAAACGGTGAGATAGAACGGCCCCCACACCGTATGGCGAGGCATCACAGGCCAGATAAAGTGGATTTCCGTCATCAAAGTGTATCAGCTTTGATGACAATCAGTTTATCAGATTGAAGACACTTTTCTGCTGCCATGAATGCTCGACTGATTTGTGGTCCACTTCCACGCATTTCCCTTTCTCAACAATTCGTGAAAGGCTCCAAGATGGTGGATATGTTTGGCAAGAATCTGTGTGTCACGGTGCGGATGCGTACCCAAGATTCTTCCGCAGCAAGTTCCCACACTCTATCTGGCAGCATGCCAGTATACGCCCCCGCACGCGTCGAGCGCACCACACCCACGCTTCGCCACAGCTGCAGGCTGTCTGTCATCAACGCACCTAGCAGCAATCTAGAGGACAGCATAAGATCCAGTCACTCCTTTGATCCTACGCCGGAACGTCGTTAACTCTAGTAAGCATTCACGTCTCTAGCTTCCCTCTCGTTGTCCTCGCCTCTTTTGTCTTTTGCTCTTTTTGTTTTGTTGACTTATGTCCCTTCTCCTCCTTGCAGTGCCCATCTTGTCCCGTGTGCTCGAGCGCTGTACCTCGACCTCCACCCGGAAATTGGACTGCCTCCCTCGATCCTTGATCACTCGCCTGGACTTGGATATTGTTGCTTGCCGCCTGCCCTCGACCTCCTGCCTGTCCCCGGATCTCCCTTGTGCCTCTCCTTTTGGTCAGACGAAGATTTCATCCACCACGCATGTACAACATCCTCTTGAATTATTTACATGGTTAATTTTACACTTAATCCTGCAACCAACACTTAGAGTAGCATACACATCCAACACAATCATCAAAGGTTACAATAAACCTGGTAACCTTAAGTCCTTCGTGGTGTCGTCTCCTTCCAACCCTCACGTACATAACAGTATGTTACGGCCAACCATGTCGGAACTAGATGACACCCCCCACGAAGTCCGGACTTGGAGGTAATGTGTTCAGTCCTTAAACCGCACCAGACTCGTTTTGAGGCATTAGAGGACAATTTTGAGAAAACTTTCACCAAGTTATATACTAAGTTGGACCAGCTAGGCCCCAGTCCAGTGCAAGACTTGGTAAAAGGACAGCATGCTACACCAGCTACGAGCTCAGGTAGTGCTTCCCTTAGTCGGGAGCCCAAGATTGCTAGCCCTCTGCCTTTTGAGGGTGAATTGGAGCTCTGTAGGTTTTTTTTGGTGCAATGTGAGTTTATTTTTTTGCACCAACCCTCGCGCTATACTACCGATAGGGCCAAAATTGCATTTATTGTTTCGCTGCTTGCCGGACCTGCTCTCAAGTGGACTACTGCAGCTTTGGACAAATCACTAGGCCTCGGCACGACTACTCAGCCTTCAGGTCCGAATTTTAGGCCGTATTCGACCACTCGACCACACCAAGGATGGGGGGGATGCCGAAGGACGCTTGCACACCATTCAGCAAGGAATTCGCTCGGTGGCAGCTTACACCCTTGAGTTCCGGACCATTGCGGCAGACAGCGGCTGAAGCGACAAAGCTCTCCAAAGTGCTTTTCGTCAGGGACTCGACGAAGAAATCAAGGACGGTCTGCTGAGGGATAGACCAACCTCTTGCAGCGCCCTCATTGAGTTGGCACTCCAGTACGACCAGAGACTAGTTGAGCGAGCAACCGAGAGGTCCCGGAGCGTCGCTAGGAGAACTCAGACTACGACTTCCTCTCCCGTCTTCCAGCCACTTGGAGGACAACCGGCCCCATTACCAGTTGTGGTTTCCACCCCCAAACCCATGTAAGTGGGAAGAACCCGTTTGGGGATGGGGGAGAGGGAGAGAAGGATGAGGCAACATCTCTGCCTTTACTGTGGGGGTGCGGGACACATTGTCCGCTTCTGCCCGGCACTATTAAGAAGACCAGGCTCACCAGCAAGGGGGATCCTAGTGAGCCATTCAACACTTCCCCAGGGATAGGGGAACCTGGGCATCCTGTTTTCCGCATCCTTAACTTGGAACGACAAGAGAGTGGCAGTTAAGGTAGTCTGATGGACTACGGTTTTGCCCAACAAAACAAGACAAGTCCCCTAGTATCCTTGGACAAGGACCTTCCTGCTCAAGCTCTGGACGGACGTCCATTGGGTCCTATCAGACACCGTTCAGAACCGCTGCTCCTCACCTTATCCGGAAACCATTCTGAAACCATCCGTTTCTGGGTGTTGGAGACCCCTTTTACTCCAGTGGTCCTAGGCAGAGCATGGTTGAAGCAACACGATCCTCACATTTCATGGACTTCCGGAGAGATAATGGCTTGGAGCACCCTCTGTCACGCTAACTGCTTGAAGTCAGCCTCGGCCCCCAGCAGAACTATTCAATCCATTAACCACCAGGTCGACCCCTCTACCGTCCCTGAGTGCTACCATGACCTCGCTAAAGTATTCAGCAAGGAACATGCTCAATCTCTCCCGCCGCATAGGCCAAATGACTGTTCCCTGCCTTTCAGTCGGCTGTACAACCTGTCCCTTCATGAAAAAAAGCCATGAAGATTTACATCACTGAATCACTGGCTTCCGGTATCATAACCCCTTCCAAATCTCCTGTGGCTGCAGGTTTTTTCTTTGTGACCAAGAAGGATGGGTCCTTGCGACCCTGCATTGACTACCAGCACCTCAACAACATCACCATCAAAAACAAGTACCCACTGCCACTTCTTAACGCATCTTTTGAACCCCTGACACCAGCTACCATCTTCACTAAACTCGACCTTCGCAACGCATACCACTTGGTTCGGATTAAAGAGGGGGATGAATGGAAGACCGCATTTAATACTCACCTTGGCCACTACGAATACAGAGCCTTTTGGTCTTACCAATGCTCCCGCTGTTTTTCAGACGCTGGTCAATGACGTGACATGCTGGACCAGTTTGTTGTTGTCTACTTGGACGATATCCTTATCTTTTATCGTAACCTGCAGGAGCATCAACAGAATGTTCGTTTGGTCCTTCAGCGTCTTCTTAAGAACAAACTGTTTGTCAAGGCTGAGAAATGCCTTTTTCACGCCTCATCTGTGGATTTTCTGGGCTTCATTGTGGAGAGAGGTCACGTCAGGGCTGACCCTGAGAAAGTCAAGGCTGTGGTAGCCTGGCCGCAACCTACATCCAAGACAGAACTCAGAAGATTCCTGGGCTTCGCGGGATTTTATAGAAGATTCTTTCGGAATTTCAGTCTTATTGCCGCTCCCCTCAACGCTCTCACCTCATCTAAGGTCAACTTTTTGTGGTCACCTGAGGCCGACAGTGCCATAACACTGTGATAGTAATTTAGCATTCCAAGGAACGATTTAAACTGTGTCTGGTCAGTTGGCTTCAACCTTGTCCGCCATTGGATGGATGCCGTTGCAGTTGATTTTGTAACCGAGATACACTACCTCGGGTCGGGATGATGTTTGATAAGAAATTATCGAGTTCGAGCCTATTATCGAATCCTCTTATCGAACCGATTCCTTATCGATTCTCTTATCGAATCCAGATAGGTTGTTGTATATGGAAAAAAACCCCACAATATTTGGTTTAACAAAAGCTCACTTTTATTATAATAAATTAATAAAATCTAATAAATAAATAAATGTTGACTGTTACTCCCCTAAAAAATTAAATAAAATAAATAAATATTGACTGTTGTTACCCAAAGTATATTAAGTGGTATTCTTCAGAAAAACAAATATATACAGTAACGTTATTAGACACATACAAAAAGGCTCACGTTAACGTTACCGTTAGCCACTGACTATGCTTAGGTAACGTTAGTCTAGCTAACATAACTGCAGTCCTGGCTGACATTAGAGGTAATGTTACTACAAGTGAGCAGACATGGAAATTAACCGGCAACAGTTAACGTTAGTTACTCACCGGCGTCACCGCCACTGTAGCTGGGACTTGGGCAGCTGGCAGAAGAAGAGGGCCGTTCTTCGTCGTCTCTGCCACTGCTTCTCCATGTGTCGAAGACACGACACTGTTCTCGAACTTTCAGGTTTTGCGCAGCCTGAACATGTTTCATCATGCTTGTTGTGATCCCCCCCTTACACGAGAGCGAATCCTGGCAATAATTGCATATTGCCGCTTCCTCTTTTTTTTGTGAAATGAAGCCATGCCTTGGAGCGCTTTTCCCGGTCCATTTTTTTCCTGCTTTCCCTATCTGTGCCTAATGACTGAGCTATGTGACGTCATTTCTTGTGATGTCCCACGGGGCATTTCTTGTCGGGACGGGATTCGTTCCCAGGGATTCGAAAAAAGAACCAACTCTTTTTCTTTACTATAGTGGTCTCGATAACGGGTACCGGTTCTCAAAAAGGGATTCGAGTCTGTGGACTTGGTTCTTTTCTTATCGAACAACCGGGAAAACCGATTTCGAGCATCATCTCTAACCTCGGGTGCCATGAACACACATTTGTGTCGTCGCCAGCGAAGGCCTGCAGCTGCAATTCTCTCAAGCACCGCTCCAAGATTTTTTAAGTGGCTAGCATCATCCTTCCCTGTCACTAAGATGTCGTCCACTCTCACCACTACTTGAGGCAGTCCTTGCAATAGACCATCCATGGTGTGCTGGAAAATGCCTGGTGCCGAAGACACTCCATACGGCAATCTTGTGTACCGGTACTGGTATAGTCCTCGATGTGTGTTTATTGTTGTGAACTTCTTTGTGTCCTCATCCAACCTGAGTTGCTGGTAGGCTGAGTTTGGTGATTTTTTTTCCACCTCCCAATACTGCTAACAAGTCCTCTGTTTTGGGGATCGGGTAGTTATCTAATTTTGACACGGGGTTTACAGTGACTTTATAGTCCCCACAGATTCTAGTTGTTTTGTCCGGTTTTATGATGGGCACAATGGGGGCGGCCCACTCCAAAAAGTTCACGGGTTCAAGAATGCCTTCCTTCTCCAGCCTTACTAATTCAGCCTCAACTTTGTCTTTTAGTGCATATGGCAGTGGTCGAGCTTTGAAATATCTTGGCTTGGCATCTCGCTCAACATAGATTTTTGCTGAGGCCCCGACTAACGTGCCCAGTTCCTTCTTAAAAACATCCTCATGTCTCGTGAGTAGCTCATCTAAGTCCTGCTGCACACCTAACCTCAGGCTAAATACAGTGCTCCAATCTATTTTAATTGCTTTTAGTCAATTTCTGCCCATGAGATTTGGGCCCTCTCCCTTTACCACCAGTTATGGTAATTGTTTAGCCTGCCCTCTGTAGCTGACTTGCACCTGCAGTTTCCCTAACACTCCCACCTTGTATTTGGTGTAGGTGTATAGTTTCACATGTGTGTGTTGGAGTCTTCCTCCCCCCCATCTTTTGGTACGTGTCCTCAGCAGTGTTGGGTTAGTTACTGAAAACCAGTAACTGGTTACAGTTACTAGTTACTTTATTTCAAAAGTAACTCAGTTACTAACTCAGTTACTTACACCAAAAAGTAATGCGTTACTGTGAAAAGTAACTATTTAGTTACTTCTTTTTTTTTTTTTTTTTTTTTTTAAAGCTCCCATTAATGCCCTTTTTGCCTTCATTTCAGTACTGTTATTGCACTGGAGAATAATACAATCTGTTGATCAACTTGACATGCTTTTTTATTTTCCTTTTAACATAATTAATGAAAAACAGAGCAACATAAAAAGGCATTCCTCCTTTCTTTAAACTTGGACCAATGACCATTAATAAAAAACAAGTTTAAGTGCAACATAAGAAGAAACATAATCTTCCTTGAAACATAGGTAGTGAAATAAAGCCTGACATCTGGAGTGATGCTGCTGTCTTCCACACTTGGAGCCATGGATTGTAGAATACTTGTTTTCAGTGGCAGGATCATTGACACAGATGGTGAAGTTTCAGTGCTCAGTAGAGATGGGACACTTTTGAGGGGTTTAAGCACCTGGAGGACCTCATCTGCCACTCTCACATCATCATCAGACAGGGTGACATTTGTCTTCAGGGTGTTCTGGGTCAATGCAGAGTATATAGCTGCCTGCTGCTCCAACATATCATAAGTGGAGTTCCACCTCGTTGGGACATCATGTATGAGCAGGCAGCTTTAGCATTTCTTGCTTTGTCTTAAGCACATGAGCAGCTGCTGTGCTTGGGTGGAAGTAGGAAACCTTCCTGATCCTCCCAAAGAGGCGCTCCATCCTATTGACTGAGATTCCCTTCTGTGATGCCAAATTCACTACATGTGCAAAGCACCTATCTGTGGTCCCAGTCCTGCCTCATTCTCTGTAATTATTTGATTTTTGGCATTATCACGTGTGACTGGGATATCTTTATCTTCCATTCCTCCACTGCTTGTGTCAGTACCTGCGCAAGGTGACTCTCGTAGAGGGGGCGTGTCTTCTCATCTCCCAGTCTGCTGTGATGAAGTGAGCGCTTATAGTTCCACTGGACGTCCACCTGTCTGTCATGAGCGCAACAGATGATGCTCGGGATAGTTCATCCACAACTTTTTTCTTCTCCTGCTCATAAAGATCTGGCACAATCTTATTGCTGAAGTGGGTGCGCGATGGGATGTCGTAACGTGGTTCAAGCACGTTCAGCATGTGTTTAAAACCCTCGTTTTGCACAACCGAGTCTGCACTTATAAACACACCGATTCAATGGCGTGGGGCGTTCAAGCTCCTCCGTTACTCCGCTCGCCATGACCACGCTGTGTGTGGACTGATCCTGCCAACAACTTTTTTTTTTTGTTTCATATATCAAACCGCGGATCACTTGTGTGCCTCCCCTCCCCACACACACACACACATAGACCGCGCCTCTTTTCTTCTCTCCGGCTTGTGACAGAGGAAGATTCAGAAGAACGACACCGCAGCGCTTCTGTTTCTATCCGATACTACATCAAAAGTAACGTAAAATAACGCAGTAACGCATCATGTAGTAACGGTAACTAAATTACTGAATTAAAAAAAATAACGCGTTAGATTACTAGTTACCGCCGAAACTAACGGCGTTACAGTAACGCGTTACTTTGTAACGCGTTAGTCCCAACACTGGTCCTCAGTAATTATCGTCAATGCCTGCTCCAGTGTCAATTTCGAATTCAACGTCATGTCCATTTACTTGTATGTGCTCTTTGTATGATTCCACTTTCTCCCCCATAGTCAGGTTATAGAATGTGTGTGCATATTCTACATTTTCGGTCTCATTTCCCAACCTGTAAGTTACACCTGATGTTGGTCCCTCAGGTTTCCTTATCTGCCTGGCACTATGACATTTTCTGGCCAAGTGCCCCCTCTTGTGGCATTTGTGGCAAACTGCATCAATGAACCGGCAGTCTGTCGGCCCATGACTACCACCGTACCTGAAACAGCCACTCAGTGGGACGCGCCGATTTTTCTCCTGGCTGGACTTTGTGGACCGTTCCATCTGCCCCAGTTAGTTGCAAGTCCACCAGGTCCTTGGATGCTGTTTCCATCGATGCGGCCAAGCCAATGGCCCGTGCCAAAGTCAATTTTTCATCATCCTCAGACTACAAACAAAGTTGGATGCGATCCTCGTTGATACCACACATTAGTCCAGACCTGGCCAACCCGCGGCTCGCGAGCGTCATGCGGCTCTTTGGCTGGTTTCATGCGGCTTGTAACTCTGTTATGAGAGTAGCGTGTGTGTGTGTGTGTGTGGCCCTTTAAGATATGACAGCATGTGAGGTGAGTGACGTCAGTGAGTGGGTGGGCGTAACAGTGAGTGGTGCGGAGTAGCTCGGTGGATGGCTGCGTGCAAGACACCAATAGTCTTAAAGTTGCAACAAACCGTCATTCACCCTCGAGTCCGGAGCTGTAAAGACCCACTGCCGGGTAAAGTGAATGGTGTTACCCCCGAAGTACATCGGCCCTGGAGGAACGTCTCCCCTTCGCTCCTCGACAACGGTCTGGGAGCCGGAAGCAGGAAAGGTGTAATAACTCTATTAGTTCCTTAGGGTTTACCATGAAGTCTTTATTTTGACAGCCCCTCGCGTTAAACTTGTCTGAGTGCAAACCGAGGCAGTATTTGTCATTGATAAAACTTTCAGCGAATCAAAATTTATGACCAATAAAAACGCAATAAACAGGGACGGAAATTTGACCCGGAAAATATAAACAAAAGAAATCACTGGCGGAAAGCGATAATCGATACAATAAAAAAACAAGCAAACCTGGCGGTAGGTAAAAAAAAGAATCCGCGTCCGGGTGACGCGCGGGCTTCAGGAATTGCGCGTCCTTTCTGATTTCAATGCTTAAAAAGACACACAAATTACGGTAATGCCAACACTGCTTGACAGTACAACAAAATAGGTCACACTTATATTCTGTAACATTCACAGTTTTAGAAAAAGTGCAGAGGTAGACATATTCCAAATAACCTCTTGTATACAATGTAAACATAAATAATGCCTCAAAACAAGTTAATTATATTTCAACAAAACACAGCAGACGAGCACTCGCCCTTCACAGCTGTATTGTAGTGTCGATATGGGCTTGTAGATCTTTAATCGCCACAGATACATACAGTACGTTCCTGCTTTGCACACAGTGCATTCTGCTTCCCATGTGTCACGGCCAGGACGAAAACACGGATACCTTTTCTGCAAATCATCCGTGAAGTTTCATTTACGTTTCGGCATCTCTCTATCTTGTGTCCTGTCTATCTCTCCACATCTCTATATTGTGTCCTGTCTGTCTCTCCACATCTCTTTCTTGTGTCCTGTCTGTCTCTCCACATCTCTCTCTTGTGTCCTGTCTGTCTCTGCCCCTCCCTCACAAATGCTGCTGCGTGCGCTTGCCTCCACAATTTGTTTTGTTTTTAACCCATTCTTGACCCTGGACGTACATTGAAAATACACGCAACCCTAACTCAAAATGCCGGACATTTGAGGCAATTAAGAAACCCCGCCCAGACAGCCCCGCAAAAGAGGACATGTCCAGGGAAAAGAGGACGTATGGTCAGTATAACATAAGAAGAAGAAGCCGGTTTGAGTGACGTCAAACGTGCATGTGCGTGAGATCACAGTAGTAAACAATTTGTGACAAGTTCGCTCTCAAAATGGCAAGGAAAAAAAGCACAGCAAAACGAAAATATGAAGAAGAACACAGGACCTTTTAAACAGAGTAGGACTTTATATTTTTTTGTTAAACTTAATGGCAAGCCATTCTGCCTTATATGTCAGTCGTCACTAGTGCATTTCAAAGCTTCAAATCTTCAGCGTCACTTCAGCTCACTCCATGCTAACATCGACCAGGAATTTCCAAAAGGGACAGAACTTCGCAAGCACAAGTTGGCCACTTTGAAAAGTCAGGCAGAAAAGCAGAACCAGTTTTTCCAAAAATGTACGAAGCACTCAGATAAATCTGGCTGAGCAGAGGTCTGTGTGGCTTTTTGCTGAGTTTCCTGAACTGACTGCCGACGTGAAGGTGGAGCACTTAATCCCTAAAGTTCCCTGTTTTCGCTTGGCGGATTGACTATGCCAAACTAACCCTGGCACGGCAGGAGTTTGCCACTATGGAGAGACTGGAGATCGTATGGCGTTCGTCCTTAGGTTTCACCTCTACATATGGTATGGAAGCCGGTACATCTGCCGGGGAACATTTCAAACATGTACGGCCGGTTAAATGAACATGGCATGATTGGGAACCCGTTTGGAGTAACTGACATTGACTTGCTTTGCCACCAGGTGTCTTTGCAAGGTTCTGTTACCTGGCCCGGACACGGAAAGGATTGACAGATTGATGGCAGGTGGAGGCAATTTCCAAGTTTCAACGCCCACTCACTGTCAAGCTGCTTCAGGAGTTTCTCGGAATGGTCATTTTTATAACAGTTTTATTCTATGTGCATCTCATCTCATGCCCACCCTGTATGAGATGCTACAGGGGAGGAAAGGTTCTCAGGAAGTGAACTGGTCTACTGATAAGCTGCAAGTGTTTGAAGACACAAAGTCTTCTCTGGCTCACGCTACCATGCTGGCACATCCATCCCCTACTGCTCCTTTGGCTCTCACTACTGATGCCTAAGATGTAGCCGTGGGCGCAGTATGTGAGCAGTGGGTGGCGAGAGCATGGCAGCCTCTTGCCTTCTTCAGCAGGCAACTACGGGCAGCAGAGAAGAGTTACAGCACTTTTGACACAGAGCTCCTGGCTTTGTTACTGGTGACCCGCCATTCCAGGTTACTGTTGGAAAGTTGCAATTTCACCGCCTTTGTGTACCACAAACCTTTGACTTTTGCCTTGGCTAAAACCTTGGAGCCATTGCCCTTCTAAAATTAAGCACGTGGCCAGAAAGCACAACGGGGTGGTGAACTCTCAGTTCTGTAGTCTTGACATTGCGGAAATGGTAGCAGATCAGAGAAGGGATGCAGACATTCAGGCTTGGCAAATTATGGTAACTGGTTTGCAGTTTGTGGGTGTTCCCTGCCATGGCAATGGTTCCACATTGCTCTGGAACATTTCTACTGGCCCACATCCCATGGTTCTTGCACCTTGGCACCGGCGGGGTGTTTGACGTTGTGCATGCTCACTCTCATCTGTGAGGCTGGTTAGCATTAAATGTGTCTGGCCAGGCATGCGGAAGGATGTCAGGGGCTGGACAGCCACTTGTGTACCCTGCCAGTGGGCCAATGTCCACCAGCACATCAAGGCGCCGCTGGAATTCTTCCGGGTGCTGGATCGGCGGTCCGACCATGTGCATGCGGTTCTGGTAGGTCCCCTGCTTTCTTCCGGTGGGTGCCCTCATTTCCTCATTATGGTGGACAAAACTACTAGGTGGCCGGAAGTAGTTCCTCTCTCATCCTTGTTTAGCTAGCAGTTAAAAGTACAGAGCCACTTTACAAAGACAAACACATTTCATATTTGTGCAAATCTGGATTGTCTGGCAGATAGAAGAATATTACTTTATTGACCCGAATATACTTTTTGACAAGGAAACTCAAAAAGACAAGTTGTCTTATATTTGAAATGCTGATTATCGGTCCTGCTAGACACCGACATTTATTTAATAATACCACCTTAGACAACCACACAATTACACAAGAATCTGGGTATTATCTTCAACCCAACTCTCTCGTTTGAGTCACACATTAAGAGTGTTACTAAAACGGCCTTCTTTCATCTCCGTAACATCGCTAAAATTTGTTCCATTTTGTCCACTAGCGACGCTGAGATCATTATTCATGCGTTCGTTACGTCTCGTCTCGATTACTGTAACGTATTATTTTCGGGTCTCCCTATGTCTAGCATTAAAAGATTTCAGTTGGTACAAAATGCGGCTGCTAGACTTTTGACAAGAACAAGAAAGTTTGATCATATTACGCCTATACTGGCTCACCTGCACTGGCTTCCTGTGCACTTAAGATGTGACTTTAAGGTTTTACTACTTATGTATAAAATACTACACGGTCTAGCTCCATCCTATCTTGCCGATTGTATTGTGCCATATGTCCCGGCAAGATATCTGTGTTCAAAGAACTCTGGCTTATTAGTGATTCCCAGAGCCCAAAAAAAGTCTGCGGGCTATAGAGCGTTTTCTATTCGGGCTCCAGTACTATGGAATGCCCTCCCGGTAACAGTTAGAGATGCTACCTCAGTAGAAGCATTTAAGTCCCATCTTAAAACTAATTTGTATACTCTAGCCTTTAAATAGCCCCCCTTTTTTAGACCAGTTGATCTGCCGTTTCTTTTCCTTTCTCCTCTGCTCCCCCCTATCCCTTGTGGAGGGGGAGACACACAGGTCCGGTGGCCATGGATGAAGTGCTGGCTGTCCAGAGTCGGGACCCGGGGTGGATCGCTCGCCTGTGTATCGGTTGGGAACATCTCTGCGCTGCTGACCCGTCTCCGCTCTGGATGGTTTCCTGCTGACCCCACTATGGACTGGACTCTTACTATTATGTTGGATCCACTATGGACTGGACTCTCACAATATTATGTCAGACCCACTCGACATTCATTGCATTCGGTCTCCCCTAGAGGGGGGGTTTACCCACATATGCGGTACTCTCCAAGGTTTCTCATAGTCATTCACATCGACGTCCCACTGGGGTGAGTTTTTCCTTGCCCTTATGTGGGCTCTGTACCGAGGATGTCGTTGTGGCTTGTGCAGCCCTTTGAGACACTTGTGATTGATTGATTGATTGATTTATTCTCTCCTGAGGTCAACCACTGTTTAAGTGAAAATACTCTTCTCAAATAAAGTACAATTCAAATGTTACCAGTCATATGAATAAAACAAAAATAGATCATCTTGCCATTTTTTGTTAAAGTTGCTCTCGTAGTGATAAACAGTTGACACCCTTGATATTGCGACTTACACGTATAAAACGCCTTCAATCAATCGATCAAAGTTTATTTATATAGCCCTTAATCACAAGTGTCTCAAAGGGCTGCACAAGCCACCACGTCCCCTATCAAGTCAACGTTTTTCTTCCAGTCACTCACACAATTTAGTGATTTGGAGAGATGTAGCCGTGACACAATCTCAAAGATCGGAAAAGTTAGCAAACAACAAGGAGGAATTGACTTCGACTTCCTTTTATTGTCATTCAAATTTGAACTTTACAGTACAGATAATAACGACATTTTGTTGCATTAGCTCTTTGTAGTGCAGGATAAAAGAGCAATAAGGCGCAGATATAAATAAATATATTACTGTACAGATAAATACATTGCACTTTTCAAGGTTCAAGGTTCAAGGGTTTTATTCGTCACATGCAGAGTTCACCACAGTGAAATGCTTTTTTCCATGCTCTTCAGATATTGCGTACAGTGGGATCCAAACACTAGTTGCTGAATCTAATACACTAAATACAAAAAATACAACAATTTGAATAGCTCTGATGTACATTAATTACAAGACAATAAGTTGCACAATGAGTCCCAGTAGTTATGGTAGAATCAGTACAAGTAAAAGTACAGTAGTCACATACAGTACCAGTGCAATATCAAATAGTATATACAGTATACACAGTATATACAGTATAGGAAGTAATAATACGCATCCACGTTTACTGATGTATGTTATATTGTCTTTATATTCCAGCGAGTTAATCCGTTTTTGGGGGGAATTGAGGGGATTATTATGATGCGTTCAAGAGTCTTATGGCCTGAGTGAAGAAGCTGTTACAGAACCTGGAGGTTCTGCTACTGAGGCTGCGGAACCTCTTTCCAGAGTCCAGCAGTGAAAACAGTCCTTGGTGGGGGTGGGAGGAGTCACTACAGATTTTCTGAGCCCTGGTCAGGCAGCGGCTTTTTGCGATTTCCCGGATAGGAGAAAGAGGAGTCCTGATGATATGTTAATTTGAGGCTGATTTTAAGACAATGAACCAGAGTCGTCAAACAACTGTCTTAAAAAGCATTTTATCATGAACAGATCTTAAAAAAAAGAAGTGCTGTCTTATATTTGGGTCAATAGGGTATTTTTCACTTTTTAACACTTTAAGCCACAAATGAACTGTTCACCCGGCTCCAGAGTACAAATGCCTTCTTCTTAACGTCTTAGGTTAGCCTCCATTAACCTTCAAGCAGCTGCACCTTGCAGCTCACTCAGGTGGTTTGTTCTATCAGCACCTTCTCTCTGGGAAAGTGTCAGGGGAGTGCTTCTGCCTGGTTCTGCTTAAAGCCTGCTGTTGTTGGCTGACACACAAACACTTTAATGAGTTTGCCTGTATCATTCAGAGAGAAGACGCTATCAGACCGAGCTGTGTGCTGGTCATGAGGCTGCAAGAAGAGAGATGGAGGATGGAGAGAGAAATACGGAGACAACATAAAATGCCAGCTTCCTCCATTTATCCCAGAATGACACAAGACAAGAGACATTCTTTTTGATCCCTTACCCACGCTCGCTCTTCCATGGCGAGACAGTAGTGCCGCCAGAGCAGGATGAGGAAGTAAGTCAAGATAAGAAAATATGGAAATGGTCTTTTGAGATATGCTCCTATCACTCCCAGGCCACAAAGTGAGGTAAAGCTGCACAGTCTACTGCACTGTACCCATCTTTATTCAATACCTGCACAGATTGGTACGCATTTGGTCAGCTACATCTATCTGTTCCAGATCCTAACAACAGTTTGCAGAGTCATTGAATATCCTTGTTGCTGCACAAGAACACTTGATTGATTGATTGATTGAAACTTTTATCAGTAGATTGCACAGTGAAGTACATATTCTGTACAATTCTAAATAGTAACACCCGAATAAGTTTTTCAACTTGTTTAAGTCAGGGTCCACTTAAATTGAGTCATGATACAGATATATACTATTTTCATAATACAGTCATCACACAAGATAATCATCACAGTATATAAAATGAATTATTTACATTATTTACAATCCGGGGTGTGGGATATGGAAGGGGGGGGGGGGGGGGGGTTAAGGCGGTTAAGGAAGTAGTTTGACATGTACTTCGGTATCAGGGACGTGTAGCGGATTTTGTAGACAAGGCTCAGTGCAAGTTGTTTTACTCTGTCCTCCACCCTGAGCCAGCCCACTTTGGAGAAGTGGGTAGGAGTGAGGTGTGATCTGGGGTGGAGGTCTAGAAGTAATCTGACTAGCTTGTTCTGGGATGTTTGGAGTTTAGATTTGAGGGTTTTGGAGGTGCTAGGGTACCAGGAGGTGCATGCGTAATCGAAAAAGGGTTGAACGAGAGTTCCCGCCAGAATCTTCATGGTGCTTTTGTTGACCACAGAGGAGATTCTATAGAGAAATCTCGTTCGTTGGTTGACCATTTTGATTACCTTGGTTGCCATTTCATCACAGGAAAGATTAGCCTCTAGAATGGACCTTAGGTAGGTGACCTCATCCTTCCTGGCGATAACAATGTCAGCCACTTTTATAGTGAAGTCACTGACTTTCTTAAGGTTGATGTGGGACCCAAACAGGATGGATTCCGTTTTACCTAAGTGTATGGATAGCTTGTTGTCAGCGAGCCAGGTGCAAATTCTACAGAGTTCAGCACTGAGGATTTTCTCCACCTGTGACTTGTCCTTGCCGGATACCAGCAGGGCCGAGTCATCCGCAAACAAAAACAATTCACAGTCGCATGCTGATGACATGTCATTTTTGTATATTAGGAACAGTAAAGGCCCTAATATACTGCCTTGGGGGATTCCACAGCTTACTGAGAGAGGGGAGGACACGGTGCCGTTCAACTCAACCACCTGTTTCCTCCCCTCCAAGTAAGATTGCATCTAGCTCGATGAGGTTTTATCAAATCCGATTGCTCTGAGCTTATCCAACAGTATAGCGTGGTCAACGGTGTCAAAGGCCTTCTGAAGGTCCAGCATGACCATGCCGCAGTATTTGACCGCGTTCACCTCATGTTTGACGTGGTCGGTCAGATAGAGAAGGCATGTGTCAGTGGAGTGGTTAGTTCTGAAGCCGGATTGGAATTTGTACATGAGTTTATTTGTGGCAAGGTAACTATCGACCTGTTCATAAACTATTTTTTCCATTACTTTCGAAATGGAACTGAGAATAGAAACAGGTCGGTAGTTGCCAGGTTCTAATTTGCTTCCTTTTTTAAAGAGGGGAGTTACTCTTGCCATTTTAAAATCTTTTGGTACTTGGCCTTGAGTAATTGAGAGGTTTATTATGTGCGTGATGATCGGGGCAATGGTGGTGGCAGAGTCCCTGAGGAATCTGGAGGGAATATTATCAAGGCCGGTGGCCTTGTTTGGGTGGAGCGCGCTCAATTTTTTAATCACCTCGTCAGCTGAGACCATTTCTAATTTAAAATCGTTGTTGGATACTCCTAGCTTTCTGTAGAAGGCTTTAATGTGTTCTACACCAAAGCGACCAGAGTGGTGGGACAGCTTGTTGACTAGAGTTGTGGCTATGCCGGTGAAAAAGGTGTTAAGTCTGCTTACTACCTCCATTTTGTCTGTAGTGAGGGAGTCACCCTCCTTGATGTTGATGTTGGTGAGTCTGGTTTTAAGTTTCTGGCTGCAACCAGGAAGCTGGTTGTTGAGGATTTTCCAGAGCTCACATGGCTTATTTGTGTTTTCCTCTATTTTGACGGTAATGTAATTTTTTTTTAAGGATTTAGTCAGGTTAGTTGTCTTATTTCTTCATTTATTGCATTGCTTTTTGATTGTTGAAAGGACTGATTTGCGGTTATTATTGGGTTGTTTATCTACTTCGGTTTTGCACTTTTGGTATTCGGAGTATTTTCTGTCTCTATCTTTTATGGCAGCCAATAGGTCTGGATTCATCCATGGTTCAGAGCGGGCTTTGATCCTGACTGTTCTAACGGGAGCCATATCATTTAGTATCGCTAGGAACGCTGTGTTGAAGCGATCCCAAGCAACATCGACCAGGTTGCTCGTGAGCACAGGAGACCAGTCCCACTCACCTAATTTAAGGTTGAAATTATCACTGGAGTATGTTTTAACGGATCTGGATTGAGCTGTTATGTGGCCATTGGCTTTGGGTTTAGTTATTTTGCGGGTGCAGAAGGTTAGATAGTGGTCGCTAAGACCACAGATCCATGACCCCACTATTTTTGATGTTATGCCGGTCTGATGAGAGAATGAGATCTATGGTTGATTGGGTGGAATCACACACCCTTGTGGGTAGTGTTATTAGTTGGGAGAAGCCGTGCAGATTACAAAGCTTGCTGTAAGATTTGAAGACAGGCGCATCTCTGCGTTGAATATCTGTGTTCAGATCTCCAGTTATAATTTTCTCCACGTTGTCTAGCACTCCTCGAGAGCACCATAGAAATCACTCTGATTAGGGGGTCTGTAAACAGTCCCTATCAGCGTTTGTGAATTTGATTTCTGCCCACACAGATTCAAGGTTATTGTGGTTAAGATCGGTGCGAGTTATGTATTTAATATCCTGGTGAATATACATACAAACACCACCACCATGTTTATTCCTGTCCTTTCTCATAACCGAGAAGTTTTCCATCTCTATCTCTGAGTCAGAAACACTTTGATCTAATTTAGTTTCAGAGAAACACAAGATTTTTACCTTATTGTTGTGGAACATTTCTCTGATTTGGTCGAGTTTAGTTCCAGAGAGACTCTTCACATTAAGGTGGATGATGTGTAGCCCACTGGAACCAAAAATAAGATCAGAGTCCGCTGGGTAGAGGTATTGTCCAGAAGATGGAGTTGTATTGCAGTCCAATTCACTGTTTGAGCAGAGAGACTTGGGGGAGGGGGAGAGAGGCACATTGTTCAACGGCCAGGTGATGGGGGAGGGGCGTAGTTGAAGAAGTTTTGCGGGTTTTGGTGATGTTGTTGTTGTTGTTGTTCTTGTTGAGAACAACGACCAAGTTTGTACAAAGAATCCCCTGTAACCCGTGTAGACCTTGGGGGGTCCAGCTAGGTGACGCGGGGAAGACCCCCAGGGCCTCGGGAGAGGCCAGGAGGACCTCCGCACTGTTGATGTCGACAGTCACCTCGTTGACCGCCGCCGCGTTGTTCGCCGCCGGGCCGCTGTCCTCCGCCGCCGGGCCGCTGTCCTCCGCCGCCGAGCCGCTGTCCTCCACCGCCGCCGCCGAGCCGCCGACCGCGTCGATGAACGGAGTGAAGTCCTCTGTCGAGCCTCCGATCGCTGGAGCACAGCTGAGCTCGGGTTGTGATGAGCAGATAGGAGGTCCCGAAGCTAAGTTAGCTTCAATGGCGTCGTTAGCAGTAGCATTGCTAGGCTTCGCCAGCCGGGACAAAATTAACCGGGTGGTTACAGGTCCAGGGTTGAGTTCAGTGTCTCCTGAGAGTAGAAGTAATAGTAGTATTGTTGATCTTCGGTCTATCCTTCCAGTCAGGGGCATGTTTCTTCTGTTTCGATCTGCAGTTAAGCACGATGCTATCACGTTAGCTCCGAAGCTACAGTGCTTCGCCGATGTATTGTCAATGAGATAAAAGTCACTGTGATTGTCCATTTTGCATTCACGACTCTTATTTTCAAGAGGGTAAAGTATCCGTGGTTTAAAATACAAATCCGTGATCCACAATATAAAAAGGAGAAAGTGTGGGAGGGAAAAAAGATGCGACCGCTCTCCATGACGACTGACTTAAGAAGAGAATCAAAGTACCTTAGATTGTGTGTGTTGGTTTTGGTAAAAGACCAAGCATTCAGTCCCTCTTTATGTCCTATCAGTGTGTCGTTGAAAAAGATTAGCCTAGCTTAGTAACAACATACGTAACTTCCTGTTTCCGAGGGAGGACGTAAACTAGAAGAGCTCCGCTCCCGATACTACAGTTTTGACCAGAAAAACAGTGATTTCCTGACTACTGATTGTGATCACAGCTACAGGACAGCATACTAACATATTCGACTTCAACTTTGCCCGGTGGGAAGCACAGATTCGCTAAAATAAGTGAACCGAAGGTGCCGAAAAGCCGGGGGCTAACTCACTGAATGCTAGCTCAAAGCCGTTGCCCAGCAAGCCAAAGCTAAGCAACCAAACTGAAGAAGTTGTACACAAGTGGTCGACAAGAAAGGCTGACACAGCTTTGGCCGGTGCAAGATACGTGAAAGAAAACAAAACAAAACATAACAATGTTCTTATTTAGCCCTTAATCACAAATGTCTCGGAGGGCTGCACAAGCCACAACAACATCCTCGGCTCAGATCCCACATCAGGGAAAGACAAAACTCAACCCAATGGGAACAACGAAAAACCTTGGAAGGCACTGCAGATGTGGGGACCCCACCTGGGTGACCGGTGGAATGGATACCGAGTGGATATGGTTAATAATATGAGAGTCCAGTCCATAGTGGTGCCGGCATGGGGTCCTTTTTAACCCTGTAAGACCCGGACATAGAAATACATGAATAAAAAAATATTCAACCTGTCAGATGGTGTTGTAGGGGGCATTTGGGAATTAAAATGAAGTGTTGGCAAATTTTTCGTATTTTGATAAGGTTTTATGGAACCGTTGTAACGATACAACGTTGGGTGAAAAGGGTAGCAAAATTTTCCATAAGCCATTTGTATTCATTTTCTGAACAACATGTTCCACATTTTTTCACTTCAGTCAAACAACTAAGGGTTCATTTGAATGCTTATTGCTCATCACCTTGACTCAGAACACTGTAAAATAATAATTATAATAACAACATTACTCATTTTTATGAACAGTCAATTTTATTTGAATCAATGAAAAACACACATTTTCAGGAACTTCTAGGGTGGTCTATGCTGTATATACAAGTTGGCTTTGCGTATGATTTTGGTAATGTGTCATGTGTACAACACTGTTGGTGTGATCAAGTTCTGCATTGTTCTTCTGGCAACCAGCATTCATGTGCTGACTATGTTCACTTGCAGTGAAAGTCCAGGAAACAGTTCTTGCTGTCCGAGAAGCAGAGAAGCACTTCACACTTGTGGCATTGTGTGTTGGTGTACCCAGTAGGGCAATGCCTGCAGCGGCCTCTCGTTGTCTTCTTGGGTAAATGCCCAATCTGATCGTGGTGTTCATCCAGTGGCAGGTGTCCACACGATTTCTTGTATTGGGTGCTGGTTGGAGCCGAGGATGGTCTCTTGTCAGTAACCGGGCTGCTTGTGACTGGGCTGCCATTGCCTGAAGGTTGTCCTCTCTTTGGAGTGACTGTGTCCACCAGAATGAGAGCGGATGCCATCTGTGCTTGGAACCTTCGCAGGTTAAGCTCAGGTTTCTCCTTGAGAGCTTGGCAGTCGCGCTTGTAGAGGAGCCAGGCGTTGACCACAGCAAGTGTGATGGTGTGCCAGAAGATGTACAGGTACCAGCGGCGGGATTTGATGCGGAACTTGTATTATGCAGTAAACGAGTCCAGGAAATCAACACCTCCCATGTACTGATTGTAGTTACCCACAATGTACGGCCTTTCAACTTCAATGTAGGTCTTGTTGGCTTTGTCCCAGCGTTGAATCTTCTGCACAGGTTCCGTTCCAGCAAAGTGTGACGGCCCTGTTGTCAAACCATTTGACAGCAGAGATGTTGTGGTTCGCCTCCACTCTGTGGTCGAAGGTTCCTCTCCCTTTCTTCTTCAAGCTCTTGTCATCTTCAAGGTTGCAATTGGGGATGCGGACTTACCTTGCTGTACCCACATAATGGATGCCAAGCCCAAGGAGCTTCTCGATCAGTGGGACTGATGTGAAGTACCGTATTTTCCGCACTATAAGCCGCACCTAAAAACCACAAATTTTCACAAAAGCTGACAGTGCGGCTTATAACCCGGTGCGCCTTATATATGGATTAATATAAATATTTATTTTCATAAAGTTTCGGTCTCGCAACTACGGTAAACAGCCGCCATCTTTTTTCCCCGTAGAAGAGGAAGCGCTTCTTCTTCTATGGTAAGCAACTGCCAAGGTAAGCACCCGCCCCCGTAGAAGAGGAAGCGCTTCTTCTTCTACGGTAAGCAACCACCCGCCCCCGTAGAAGAAGAAGCGCGCGGGTATTACGCTTCATTTCCTTTGTGTGTTTACATCTGTAAAGACCACAAAATGGCTCCTACTAAGCGACACGCGTATAACGCAGAATTTAAACTTAAGGCAATAAGTCATGCCAAAGAACACGGAAATAGAGCAGCAGCAAGAGAATATAACATAAATGAATCAATGGTGCGTAGGTGGAGGAAGCACACAAATACAACACTCACCGTCATTCCGGGTGGATTAACCAAAGAACTCCAACCGCTCGATATTGGTGTCAACAGGGCATTTAAAGCACGACTGCGAACGGCGTGGGAACAATGGATGACCGAAGGCGAACACACCTTCACTAAGACAGGGAGACAGCGCCGGACGACATACGCCAACATCTGCCAGTGGATCGTAAATGCCTGGGCGGATATTTCGGTCACAACTGTGGTCCGAGCTTTCCGGAAGGCAGGATTCACAGAACTGCTGGACAACAACAGCGACACTGACTCCGATGACTTCGACGAGACGGAGCCGGCCATTTTGGATCCCGTATTCGCCCAACATTTTAATTCGGACACCGAAGGAGAAGAATTTGAGGGATTTATGAATGAAGAATAACTTCAGAAAGTGAGCGTTATGTTTATTTTGTGTGTTGTGACATTAACGTTCGAGCAACATTAAGTTATTTTTACTATGTTTGTGATTGCACATTTGCACATTACCGTACATTTTGGGAGTGAACAGAGTTGTTAGAACGCTGGTTTTTAATATATTATTAAAGTTTGACTGACCTATTTGACTGTTTTTTTGACATTCCCTTTAGCGCAGTTAGATGCGGCTTATAACACGGGGCGGCTTATAGGTGGACAAAGTTTTGAAATATGCCGTTCATTGAAGGCGCGGCTTATAACCCAGGGCGGCTTATGGTGCGGAAAATACGGTAGTTGTCTGCATAGATCTTGTAGTTTTGGCCCGCCGGCAGAGTTGAAGCAAGTTTCATCACAACATCACCTGACAAGCCAAGTTCAGATTTGGCTCGGACTCCATTGTTGCTCCCTTGGTAGACATCAAAGTCACACATCATGCCAGAGATTCCAGTTCTCACCCATACCTTGAAGCCCCATGGGTGTGGTTTGCCCCGCATGTATTGTTTGATGCTGCTGTATCTTCCTTTGAAAGCGATCATCATCTCATCCACTGAGTTGTGCTCTTCTGAGACCACCTTCAGGCACTTCTCTCTGAATGAATCAAGCCATGGTCTGATTTTCCAGAGTTTATCCTTCTTCTCCGTCTCAGACACTGTCAAGTTGTTGACTAGATGTAAGGATGTCAACAGAGCCTGGAATCTGTTGCGGGACATCACATCAGCAACAGGGGAGTACCGTGTATCTGTCTCCCAGTACATGTGACTTCCTGGCATCTGTACGAGGCCCATCTTCATATACATGCCCATCATCTTCTCCATTTCCTTTGCAATGGTGTTTAGAGGTGTCCCCTTTGTTTGATGGCTGTATTCATTCGTCTGTGATGCCAGAGACTGAATCATGTCTGTGGACACAAACTGACGGAAGTATTCCAGTGGTGTGCGTAGTGTGGTCACGTCTTCAGTCAGAGGTGGACCAGAAAAGTCTGTATTGGGCCTGGTGAAATCTTTTTTCTGCCAGCGATATCTGTCACGGTGCTTGGCATGGGGCTTGGAAGATGTGGCCAGCTGGGGCTCAATGTCTTCAAATATGCATAGTTTAGTTTAGCCTTCTGCTTAACTAAATGTTTTTTTTTACTTTTAGTTTGCAATATTAAAGTGCAAATGTGCACAGACAGAAGAAATAAGTGTGTGTAAATTAAAATATATTGTAGATTCCTGACAAAACATATCTATTTAGACTACACAGTATCCTGGTAGGTAAACTAGTCACAAGGGAATATTTGCTACCACATTGACCCATGGTTGTACATATACAACCAATATAAAACATCATCTAAATCATATTTTTTGGAGGTATTTCATAATAATAACATAGGTACATGTTCTAGACATTATAAAGATCACAGTAAAAAATATTAGATGTATTCTACTTACATTGATTTGATCAATTTGGTCCAGTAAAGAAAAGGGTTGTCACTCTGCGAAGATTTTTAAGTTGTGTGAGATTCTATAGCCTGTGGGCGGTCCTTAAATACAAATTTCGAATGTAAAGTCATTGTTAGACTGAACAATAGACCCCAATGATTATGTTAATGTGGTGGGGGGGGGGGGAGGCAAAATGAAAAAACTTTTAACCCTTTTTTAAATAAAATAAAAATGTTGTAAATATATCACTGTGGGTCTTAGAGGGTTAATGTAGACACGTAGGGGCGCAGACACATCCCTGACTGATGCATAAGGAGTGATACACCCTGGGTCTTGACTTCATGTGAAAGTCCAGTCTATTGGGATGCCAGCAGGGGATTATCTTGAATGGAGATAAGTCAGCAGCACAGACATCACCAACTGATGCAAAGAAGAGTGGTCCACCCAGTGCCTAATTTGGAACAGCTAGCAAGTCTTCCGTGGAGACTTATCCTTCGTCACTTGATAACAGGGGCAGAGCAGAAAAAAGAGAGGGCAGATGAACTGGTCTAAAAAGGGGTCTATTTAAAGGCTAGAGTATACAAATGAGTTTTAAGATATTCTACTGTGGTTACCAGTAGGGCATTCCAGAGTATGCTCTAAAGCCCGCAGACTTTTTTGGGGGCTCTAGGAATCACTAATAAGCCAGAATTCTTTGAACGTAGATTTCTGGCCGGGGCATATGGTACAATATAAATCAGCAAGATAAGATGGAGGTAGACCGTTTAGTATTTTATACTTAAGTAGTAAAACCTTAAAGTCACATTTTAATTTCAGAGGAAACCAGTGCAGGTGAGCCACTATGGACGTAACATGATTTAACTTTCTTGTTCTTGTCAAAAGTCTAGTAGCTGCATTTTGTACCGACTGTAATCTTTTAATACTAGACATATGAAGAACCAAAAATAATGCGAGACGTAACAAATGCATGAATAATGATCTCAGCGTCGGTGGTGGACAAAATGGGACAAATGTTAGCGATATTACGGAGATGAAAGATAGCTTGTTTTAGTAACACTCTTAATGTGTGACTCAAATGAGAGAGTTGGGTTGAAAATAATACCAAGATTCCTTACCGAGTCGCCTTGTGTAATTGTTTTCTTGTCAAATGTTAAGGTGGTATTAAATCTGTGTCAGTGTCGATCAGGACCGATAATCAGCATTTCTGTTTTCTTAGCGATTTTTAGACGCTAAGTGTTCATTTAGCTGTTGTGCAACGATAGAGCCTACATAATTTGGGAATGATGCCAATACGAGGGCAGTAGGCCAGCAAGAGTCGTAGTCGTACCAGCATTAATGTGACTGTTAAAGCAGAAGAAAAAAAAAACTTCTATTGATCCACTGTCCTGTTCATAGTGGTGCACACCATCGTGAGGAACCTCATCCACAGAGGAAACGCAGTGGTTCGTATCGACGCCATTGTCACAAAGTAGCTTGTTGACAATGAGTCAGAACTTAAGGTAATGATCGGACTTTACTTTAGTGTACTGGAGTACCATAACTTTGGAGGTGGTGACACCCCGGACATGGACTATTATTGTATCATTTGTGTAAGACTACAGCTATATATTATAGTCTGAAGCGCCACGCACGGAGGGTCTGACGGGGAATTCATATGGATATTAAAATCCCACATTATAATTATATTATCTGCGTGCGTCACCAGATCAGCGCCAAAATCTGAAACGTCACTGATAAAGTCCGAATAGGTCCCAGGGGGGGCGATAGATAACAGCCAGATAGAGAAATAGCGGTGTGACAGACCTCATAGTAAGCACCTCAAATCATTTCTATTTATTACTTAGGGTAAGGCTAAGATTAAGTTTATCATTGGATATTAGTGTGACCCCCTCGACCCCGGATGGGCAATATGTGCACTCATATAGTTAGGAAGAGATGCCTCGTTAAACGGGAAAAATTCCTCTGGTTTTAGCCAAGTTTTGCTGAGACCAATGACTGTATCCGTAGTACTGATATTAATAACGTTAGAATTATTTTGTGTACTGTGCCTTAAATAATTTTGATCACATCAAGGAATTGATTTGATGGTGATCTTGAGATTATTTGCTTGGTGCTGCTATGTGTGCAGGAATTTTCCAGCCTGGCACTGGTTAATTCTAGCTTAACTGAGTCCTCACCCGGACTAACAGACAATGTAACCTGTGTCTGAGCTTGCTCTCGTGTAGTTACTCAAACTTGATTCAAATAGTAGTCTATGTTTAGGGTGAAGGCCGTCTCTCCTCAGCAAGCCTGGTTTGCCCCAGAAAGAGGGCCAATTATCAACGTTAGTCCCTGTTCTCTACAAAAACTAGTCAGACATTTTTTAAGCCAGACTAATCTGCTATACTTCTATTCATTACCTCTCACAGGCAGGGGGCCATAGACAAGTACTAGATGTCGAGACATCTTTCTAGCGAGACTACAAGTCTGAGCTATGTTCATCTTTGTAACCTCCAACTGTCTCATCCTAATTAGAGCCGACGAGTACAACTATGTTCGTTTAGCTAGTGGTGTCGTACTAAGTCTGTTGCAAGTCAGCTCCCTAAGACTAGCTTCAATGTCGGGTGATCTGGGCCTGGGAATACACTTAATTATGGCTGGTTTACTAAGCTGTATGTTTCGGGTGATGGAGTCCCCCATGACTAAGGTGTGGTGTGCGGTAGACTGGGGTGTAGGACTAGCTAAAAGGCTAAATCTATTATGCGTCTCAACCAGTTCATTGTGGCTTGTAGGCCGCTTAGGGCTGCTAGTCAGCTCGCTACATCTAACGCTAGCAAACGTGTCTGCGGCGTCTAAAATTACAAAATTACTCTGCTCTAACTGCCAGACACGGTCCTATAGTAGAGCCAACCTATCCATGAGAAAGATGCACGAAGAGCAGGGAGCCATACTCACGTTGTTTCTCTCACCGAGTTGAGTTCTTGCTGTCTTCGGAGCTATAGGCGAAGAGTAGCAGCAGCGTGAGGGAGCAGATTCCTTCAGAACGTAGTTGCTTGTACCGCAACTAGCTTAGCTTCGTAAGCTAACTAGCTAGCTGAGAGAGAGGCGGTGAAACAGAGAGTGGGTGTTTTGTAAGTTTGAATAGACTACTAAATATGTTTGAGAAGGAATAAAGAAAGCTGTAAAACAATTAGAACCACACAGATAGAAAGATAGTACTTAGCTTTTTTGCGGCAGTATATGGATCACCAAAATCAAATATTGACACATTTGAGAACTGGATTAAGGCAACTTTTACTGAAATCAGTCAAAAAATTCCTTTCTTATGTGGAAACTTCAACATTGACCTCTCAAACCCTAACAACCAAGAGTCCATAGATTACTTTATTGACACAACGTAGAGCCTGAGTTTATATCCTAAAATTACAAGGCCAAGTAGAATCTCAGGACCCAGTGCCACACTTATTGAAAAAATATTCTTACTAATTTTGATAATAATACCACAAGTGGTCTGCTAATATCTAACATCAGTGATCATCTGCCAGTTTTCATAATCTATGACGGAAACTACAAGAAGAAGAACATTGATGACAAAAAGACATTTTGAAGAAGATGTACAAAACAAAGTATGACAGCTTATAAGAATGATCTGGGAGATCAAAGTTGGGACAATGTATACAGTAAAAATGAAGTAGATGATGCATATGGTATTTTCTTTAATACTTTTGCAATTTTTATGACAAACATTGTCCATTGAAACAATTTAGTAAGAAGCAAAATAAAAACAATCAACCATGAATGACAAAAGGACTGACAAATGCTTGCAACAAGAAAAATACATTATATATAACATTTATACCACAAAGATTTACACAGGTAGAAAACAAGTGCAAAACATATAAGAACAAGCTAACTGGCATATTACGAACACGTAGGAAAGCATATTACAGTCAATTATTGGACCGGAACAAAAACAATATGAGAGCAACATCCTAAATAGCCTTATTAAAAATGGTGCTAAAAAGGATTATCCCAAATACTTCTCAAATGGAAATGGAAAAAATGACAAAATCAACAAAGAAGTTGAAAGTACTTGGTAAACATTGGACCAAATCTGGAGGAAAATACATCCAGATCCCGAGTCGGTTGAGGACTTGAATGACACTGTTTCAGCTTGTTCTGTCTTTCAATAACTATACAAACTGGACGGTTGAGCATTACCCTACTCACAGGGGACTTTTATTCAATAGTTGCCATTCGTCATATACGGCACACTTCTCCCGGTGCGTCTCTCTAAACCCTACGGGTTTGAACACCACACCTACAAGCAATTCCTATTGCTACATCCCTTTTCTTTTAAAAAGTGAGTATTCTTTTCAAATATTAAATCCAACAAAAATCATTTTTAAGTTGCTTCTATACAAACTCAAAATAGTATGCATTACATTATCACCCAGTTTTTTTTGTTGAAAACAACAACAAAAAACACTTAAATTAACAGAGCAGGAAGTGGAATATTAATAATACTAGTATTAATATTAGTATAAGACTGGAGAAAAACACCAGTTTACAAACTACAGACCTGTTTCTCTAAATCCACAATTTTCTAGAATTATTGAAAAACAGTTTAACAGATTGGACAAATTCATGAATAAAAATTAAACAATCACAGCCAACATCTCAACATCAATGGCATTAATCGAAATAACAGAAGAGATTACCAATGCAATAGATAGCTAAAAATGTGCTGCTGCAGTGTTTATGGATTTAACAAAAGCATTTGACACAATTAATCACAGTATCTTAATAAACTAATTAAAAAGGTATAGAATCAGAGGGTTGGTCTTGAACTGGGTAAGAAGCTACTTAACCAACAGGAAGCAATACGCAAAGATAGGTGAACACACTTCCACAGAGCTAAACATATCTTGTGGCGTACCTCAGGGATCAATACTGGGACCAAACTTGTTCAATCTGTATAAAAATAACATTCATAAAGTTACAAAGGACTTAGTATTATTTGCAGATGATACAACTGTTTTGTTCAGGAGAAAACACACAGAAGATAATACAAATAATAACAGAAGAAATGAACAAATTAAAAAGATGGTTTGACAAAAACAGACTATCTTTGAATCTCAGTAAGACTAAAATAATGCTATTTGATAACAGTAGAAAGGAAAGTCAAACACAAATAGACGGAGTAAATATTGAAAGGATAAAATAAAACACGTTTTTGGGTGTAATTAAAGATGATAAAATGAACTGGAAACCTCATGTAAAAATATACAACATGAAGTAGCAAGTAACACGTCAATAATGAATAAAGTAAACTATGTTCTACACCAAAAATCACTTCATATTCACTACTGCTCACTAGTATTAGTACTAGTATATGTGGAAACAACTACAAATGCGTGCTTCATTCACAAACAGTGTTACAAAAAAGATCAGTTAGAATAATACATAATGTCGGATATAGAGAACATACAAATCTTGTTTATTGAATCAAAAATATTGAAATTCAACAACTTGGTGCATTTGCAAACAGCTATAATTATGTACAAAGCAAACTAACCTGCTACCCAATGAAACAACTGGAGATTTGTGATGCATTACATTGTATCGTATGCATGTTCGCAATAAACTGAAACTGAACTGAACTGAACATTATCTGGTGGCTGTGCTACTAAGGTCAGTAGATGTCTGGGATCAACCATGAAGGCGTGTTTAGCATTCTAAATCAGTGGTCCCCAACCACCGGGCCGCGGCCTGGTACCGGTCCGTGGATCGATTGGTACCGGGCCGCACAAGAAATAAAAAAAAATTTAAAAACGTACTTTCTCTTTTAACATGTTCTATCTACACTACTGTTAAAATGTAATAATCACTTATTCTTCTGTTGTTTGATACTTTTGGAGATACAACAAATTTGAGTATCACCGATACCAAGTAGTTACAGAATCATAGTCCAGGGACATATTTACGGAGTTTATTAATATAATACTAATTTAAGGGGAAAAAATATTTTGTGACGATAAAAGATACGCTATTGTACTTGGTATCATTACAGTGGATGTCAGGTGTAGATCCACCCATGGCATTTGTAATATGTCCAGGGACATATTACCTGAGTTTATAAACATAATATCAATTAAAAAAAAAAACGAAAGAAGATGTTGTGTGATGCCAAAAAATATCGACGTAATCATAGTAGTATCGACTAAATACGCTACTGTACTTGGTATCATTACAGTGGATGTCAGTTGCAGATCCACCAATAGGGTTTGTTTACATTTTGACGCCGGTGAGCTACGGTGTGTAGTGAAGCATGTTTAGCTATTCCTCGTCCTGCAGTGATCATAATACTTGTAAGAAACGCACTTTATTCGTCGCCATGGAGGCGAGGATTAGTGATTTAGAAGTAGCTAAAACACTGCCGACTGGGGCTGGACTTTCGCCGCTAGCTAGCTAGCCATGTCTTAAAGCACCTCTTCCTGAGGGCGTTTCAGTGTTATACTTCTCCTTTATCTTTAGTTTTTAAGCCAAAAATGTGTCTGTTGTCCCTTTTCTGTCCACACACTGTGTCTGCTTGTAAATACCTAATGATTGTTCGCTGCCGAACATGCTCTTCTGCTCATAAACCAGCAATGACACGACGTGACGACGACGGGAGAGCGGATAGTACCGACTATGATTCATTCACGGCGTGGCGCAGTGGGAGAGTGGCCGTGCGCAACCCAAGGGTCACTGGTACCAACCTTGTCATGTCCGTTGTGTCCTGAGCAAGACACTTCACCCTTGCTCCTGATGGGTGCTGGTTAGCGCCTTGCATGGCAGCTCCCTCCATCAGTGTGTGAATGTGTGTGAATGGGTAAATGTGGAAGTAGTGTCAAAGCGCTTTGAGTACCTTGAAGGTAGAAAAGCGCTATACAAGTACAACCCATTTATCATTAGTATCGCGGCACTATACTAATACCGGTATACCGCACAACCCTACAGCAGACCTATACTAGTCAACAGGGCCGGCCCGTGGCATAGGCCGTATAGGCAAATGCTAAGGGCGCCGTCCATCAGGGGGCGCCACGCCAGTGCCACAAATGTTGGAGAAAAAAAAAAGTTGGTACTATTATTTCTAAATACAAAAAAATAATCCCTCGTTAATTAAAATGCAAAGTAAAGCCTATATAATAGAAATATTATTTGTTACAACATTACGCCCCCCCCCCCCCCCCCCCCCCACGGTGCACCCCGTCCCTTCCCGTATCATGACTCTTTTTGGACGTCACCACATCAAAAAATCAACACAAGATGTCAAAACGGCCAAAACTGTCAGGTGCCCAGGGAAGAAAAAAGAGAAAAGAAGAGGAGGAGAAACGAGAAAAAGACAGAGGTAGCAGGTAGGTAACGTTAGCCTACATGAAATTATTTGTCTGTTACAGAATGTGATAGTAACCTGGCTTTTTAGCATTAAGCTAATGTTACATGATTCGGCAATTGCTAATCAATAAATAGCTAGTTCTGTTTTAACGTCGGGTTAATTGTGGAGGGGGCTAAATTGTTATGGAAAATAATAATGTAACGTTAGGTAATTACAGTACTCCCACCTTACATTCCTCAGGGACATTTGTATTAGATCTTTTAAGCAGGTGTTTTTTGTTTACATTGTTATTGCCTTCTGGTTAGCTAATGTTTGCCCTGCAGGTAATAGTCACTTTTCCACCCCTTTATATATTAGGTATAGTTGTAAGCCTAGTTGTTAAAGTGCACATCATTAATGTTAATTAAGCAATATGTATGTAAAAAATATTGTATTTCATATATTCATTTTTTATTTTTTGCATTCATTTATTTATTCATATTTTTTTTTATCTTGTTAACTATTCTGATTGTTAATTTGCTTTCTTTAAGTAAAAAAAAGGTCAAAGACAAAGCTATTCGGTTTCTTGTGAGTATATACACTTCACTGCCGATGTGGGGGGGGGCGCCACCTAAAATCTTGCCTAGGGCGCCAGATTGGTTAGGGCCGGGCCTGCTAGTCAATTCTACGTACGCATTCTCATGTTTGTCTTTTCCTATCACCGTGTCTACCACAGGAACACCTCCACAAATTGCACAACGATTCAGATATTTGTCATAAACCATTCGATCTCTAATTCCTTCTATGCTAGACCTCCGCTGGCCCACACTGGCTTGCTCTAAAAATGACGTGCCATCAGTTGTGCACTGATGTTCTCTACACGGACTCTGTGGAATTTTATTTGAAGTCATTATGTTTGTTTCTTTTGAGTATTCTCATTCATTTATATTATCAAACATGGCTGTTATCAGTAAGTATTGGAACATTCCAGTCATTATCTTACATATTCAATCGTACTAAAGAAGAGGAGTGTACTGAACTTAAAGGGTCAGATCACCCCCATGAGAAAAACATGTCAGACTAAAGCTACTTTGTATCCTTTCCAGAGAATGATGCACCACCAGTGGTCATGACCTCGACTTTGTTGCGGCTCCCCTCGCAGAGTTCTGAGGTTAGTTTTTTAACAAAGTACGGCTAGTGTCCATTTTTGAAAGAGTTTTACAATTTCCAAAAATCTGTAAGACCCTGAAAGTGTACTGGGCGAGTTCTGACTCGTGTTTGGATGAATGTGACGAAGGCAAGGGAAGGGGAGGGAAAAGTGTGTGTGTGTGTGTGTTGTCTTTTTACCCTTCTTGAGACATCAACAAGTAAAATCGCCTTCCATATGAGGACCCGTGAAGAAGTTAGGACATAAATCATGGTCTCAATACGGAAAACCATTGCATCTAATAGAGAATGTCTGATTTGCGGTGGTGAAATCAAAATTAGGGTGGTCCCAAAAAGGAGGGATTTTTCAAAAGGACTGTGTGTCGGTTTTAAAAGTGCTCCCCTTCTGATCAACTTATGAAATAACAAGTGTGTGTAAAAATTTTAAATGCACCCCCTTTGGCCAAAATTAATAAAAACAAAATATCTATAGAGACATACTGTAATAACTTGAAGTAAATAATGAAGATTAAAAAACAATTACAAACCAAAAAAAAAAAAAATGTTTTACTAAAAGTTTGCCTTAGGAGGCCACGGGGAAGACCCAGGACACGTTGGGAAGACTATGTCTCCCGGCTGGCCTGGGAACGCCTCGGGATCCCCCGGGAGGAGCTGGACGAAGTGGCTGGGGAGAGGAAAGTCTGGGCTTCCCTGCTTAGGCTGCTGCCCCCGCGACCCGACCTCGGATAAGCGGAAGAAGATGGATGGATGGATGGATTTACCTTTTTTATATTTGCATAGTATGTATATATTATTAATGTAGTAAATATAAATCTTTATATACCTAGAAAGGGTGGTCCTAAAGAGGTAGGCATTTTTAGGAGGTCTCAAGAAGGTAGGAAGTAACAAATACAAGAATTTGTGTGTATGTGCGTGTTGATTGATTGATTGAAACTTTTATTAGTAGATTGCACAGTACAGTATATATTCCGTACAATTAACCACTAAATGGTAACACCCGAATAAGTTTTTCAAGTTCTTTAAGTCGGGGTCCACGTTAAAGAACTTGAATTCCTTCTATGCTAGACCTCCGCTGGCCCACACTGGTAATGATGAATGGTGTGATGCATGAAGTGACGGTTGGCTTTGTAAAGAGAGAAAAACTCCAACAGAAAATATGGTTAAGTTATGCATAAAAAATGTCTTTTGCCTTCACTACCAACAAAGCTGGCTTACCTGTGTAACTGGTGTGTGGTCAGAAACAGGCAAACAACCAACATTTTTAGCTCTGATGGGCTCCAGCGCCCCCCGCGAACCCGAACAGGACAAGCGGTAGAAAATGGATGGATGGATGGATGGCAAGTGTACTGACGGATATATAGTTAACTAAACTGTACGCTAAGGTTGTACGGTATTCCGGTACTGGTATAGTACCAGGATACTAATGAATCACATCCGGTACTATACGTCTCTAAAAAGTACCGGTACCCGCCCCCCCTTTTTGTAACGGGCATTACGGCGCGTTGTCGTCACGTCGTGTCATTGCTGGTTTACGAGCAAAGGAGCATGTTCGGCAGCGCACAAACACGGAGTACTTATTAGCAGACAAAGTGTGCAGACAAAAAAGGGAGAACGGACGCATTTTGGCTTGAAAACTAAAATAAAGGTGAAAATATAACACTGAAACGCCCTCAGGAAGAGGTGCTTTAAAACATGGCTAGCTAGCTAGTGACTAACAACCAGCCGCAGTCCGCAGTGTTTTAGCTACTTCTATATCACTAATCCTCATTTCTATGGCGACAAATAAAGTACGTTTCTTACAAGTATCATCCATGCAGGACGAGGAATAGCTAACCATGTTTCACTGTAGCTCACCGGCGTCACAATGCAAACAAACACCATGGGTGGATCTACACCTGACATCCACTGTAATGATATCAAATCAAATCAAATCAAATCAACTTTATTTATAAAGCACATTTAAATTTACCACAGGGGTAGCCAAAGTGATGTACAATGGGCAGGTTAAAAGATAACACAAGAGAAACGAGCAAGCACAACACAACAAAAACAGAGCACGATAAAAAATCAATCAATCAATCAATGTTTATTTACATAGCTCTAAATCACAAGTGTCTCAAAGGGCTGCACAAACCACAACGACATCCTCGGTAAAGAGCCCACATAAGGGCAAGGAAAACTCACCCCAGTGGGACGTCGATGTGAATGACTATGAGAAACCTTGGAGAGGACCACATATTTGGGTAACCCCCCACCTCTAGGGGAGACCGAAAGCAATGGATGTCGAGTGGGTCTGACATAATATTGTGAAAGTCCAGTCCACAGTGGATCCAACACATCAGCGAAAGTCCAGTCCACAGTGGATCCAACACAACAGTGAGAGTCCAGTCCATAGTGGGGCTAGCAGGAAACCATCCCGAGCGGAGACAGGTCAGCAGCGCAGAGATGTCCCCAACTGATGCACAGGCGAGCGGTCCACCCCGGGTCCCGACTCTGGACAGCCAGCACTTCATCCATGGACACCGGACCTGTGTAACTCCCCCTCCACAAGGGAGAGGGGGGCAGAGGAGAAAATAAAAGAAACGGCGGATCAACTGGTGTAAAAGGGGGTCTATTTAAAGGCTAGAGTATACAAATGAGTTTTAAGATGTGACTTAAATGTTTCTACTGAGGTAGTATCTCTAACTGTTACCGGGAGGGCATTCCATAGTACTGGAGCCCGAATAGAAAACGCTCTATAGCCCGCAGACTTTTTTTTGGCTCTGGGAATCACTAATAAGCCAGAGTTCTTTGAATGCAGATTTCTTGCCGGGACATATCCATCCATCCATCCATCTTCTTCCGCTTATCCGAGGTCGGGTCGCGGGGGCAGCAGCCTAAGCAGGGAAGCCCAGACTTTCCTCTTCCCAGCCACTTCGTCCAGCTCCTCCCGGGGGATCCCGAGGTGTTCCCAGGCCAGCCGGGAGACATAGTCCTCCCAACGTGTCCTGGGTCTTCCCCGTGGCCTCCTACCGGTTGGACATGCCCTAAACACCTCCAGAGGGAGGCGTTCGGTGGCATCCTGACCAGATGCCCGAACCACCTCATCTGGCTCCTCTCGATGTGGAGGAGCAGTGGTTTTACTTTGAGCTCCCCCCCCGGATGGCAGAGCTTCTCACCCTATCTCTAAGGGAGAGCCCCACCACCCGGCGGAGGAAACTAATTTCGGCCGCCTGTACCCTTGATCTTGTCCTTTTGGTCATAACCCAAAGGTCATGACCATAGGTGAGGATGGGAACGTAGATCGACCGGTAAATTGAGAGCTTTGCCTTCCGGCTCAGCTCCTTCTTCACCACAACGGATCGATACAGCGTCCGCATTACTGAAGATGCTGCACCGATCCGCCTGTCGATCTCACAATCCACTTTTCCCTCACTCGTGAACAAGACTCCTAGGTACTTGAACTCCTCCACTTGGGGCAGGGTCTCTTCCCCAACCCGGAGATGGCACTCCACCTTTTTCTGGGCGAGAACCATGGACTCGGACTTGGAGGTGCTGATTCTTATCCCAGTCGCTTCACACTCGGCTGCGAACCGATCCAGTGAGAGCTGAAGATCCTGGCCAGATGAAGCCATCAGGACCACATCATCTGCAAAAAGCAGAGACCTAATCCTGCAGCCACCAAACCGGACCCCCTCAACGCCTTGACTGCGCCTAGAAATTCTGTCCCCTAAAAGTTATGAACAGAATCGGTGACAAAGGGCAGGCTTGGCGGAGTCCAACCCTCACTGGAAACGTGTCCGACTTACTGCCGGCAATGCAGACCAAGCTCTGACACTGATCGGACAGGGAGCGGACAGCCACAATCAGACAGTCCGATACCCCATACTCTCTGAGCAAATCCCCACAGGACCTCTTGAGGGACACGGTCAAATGCCTTCTCCAAGTCCACAAAGCACATGTAGACTGGTTGGGCAAACTCCCATGCACCCTCAAGGACCCTGCCGAGAGTATAGAGCTGGTCCACAGTTCCACGACCAGGATGAAAACCACACTGTTCCTCCTGAATCCGAGCTTCGACTATCCGGCATAGCCTCCTCTCCAGTACACCTGAATAAACCTTAACGGGAAGGCTGAGGAGTGTGATCCCACGATAGTGGGAACACACCCTATGGTTCCCCTTCTTAAAGAGAGGAACTACCAACCGGGTCTGCCAATCCAGAGGTACCGCCCCCGATGTCTTGTCAACCAAGACAGCCGCACAGCATCCAGAGCCTTAAGGAACTCCGGGACATATGGTACTATACAATCGGCAATATAGGCTGGAGCTAGACCGTGTAGTATTTTATACGTAGGTAGTAAAACCTTTAAGTCACATCTTAAGTGCACAGGAAGCCAGTGCAGATGAGCCAGTATAGGCGTAATATGATCAAACTTTCTTTTTCTTGTCAAAAGTCTAGCAGCCCCATTTTGTACCAAGTGCAATCTTTTAATGCTAGACATCGGGAGACCCGAAAATAATACATTACAGTAATCGAGACGAGACGTAACGAACGCATGAATAATGATCTCAGCGTCGGTAGTGGACAAAATGGAACAAATTTTAGCGATATTACGGAGATGAAAGAAGGCCGTTTTAGTAACACTCTTAATGTGTGACTCAAACGAGAGTGTTGGGTCGAAGATAATACCCAGATTCTTTACCGAGTCGCCTTGTGTAATTGTTTGGTGGTATTATTAAATAAATGTCGGTGTCTAGCAGAACCGATAATCAGCATTTCCGTTTTCTTGGCGTTGAGTTGCAAAAAATTAGCAGACATCCATTGTTTAATTTCATTAAGACACGCCTCCAACCGGTGACATGCAGTCAGGGGAGGCAGGTGAGGCGGGGCCTCACGTGCCATCATGGAAAGAAAAAAAATGTAAAAAGAAAAAAAAATAATTAAATTGTTATTTAACTTCACCAGTTTTAGATTATTTTTATTCAAAATCGCTGAATTTTGCCGTTCAAATACTGAGAAGAGACTTGTGGTGATCAGCAGCCAGTTGAGCCTCACCATGGATTGCGCAATGACTTGGTTAACTGCTGGCCTGCTGTGCAGTGAGACCGTATTGCTATATGAATTATATTATACATTTCCATCGTTAAGTTAGCTGAAGTATATAATGTACAGTGTATTTTGTCAACAACTGTATGTGTGTAACGTATTTCTTGTGCTGAGCAATCATAAAACGGCTGCGAAGACGCACTGGCTGAGGCTCGCAGGAATCCCGCCTCATGATGGTAGAGGGCGCTAGTGATCCCATTATTCCAGGGATCATTTTTGCAAATACTCGGCTGCAGAATAAGTGACAACAAGCAGCAACAGTTAGCGATCGTTTATTTTTTCCTCTCGCCTGGACTTTTAACATGGAGGATTACATATCTAAAATAAAACAGTTTTTGTTATGCCCGTTTGATTGTGGAATATTACTGACACCTTGTGGCGATGGGAAAATGCTGCGCGTCATCAGTTTGGGCACTTCCGGTTTACGATGTTAGTTCAGTTCATGAGACAATAAGAAGTAGACAAGTTGTGTTAGCTCTTACAAGCCTTGGAAAAGATAAGTATGTAAGTAAACTGTTTAACTTGTTTATGTGGCTCAATATGAAGGTGGAAAGTGGCTAAATTTGATAGTAAGATGTGTATTGAAAAACTATTTTTGTGCACTGATTTATTGGATGTTTGAGGACTTAAAATGGCTGCCGGTCATGTATTTCCACCATAGAAAGTTTCAACACTCAGCAGTGTTTGTTTGATGGTGGTGCTGTGTATTTGTGTGGAGCTGATGTTTACATATTGTGTATTGCATTTCAGTGTGTTGATTGAATCATATAGCTTATACATTGTCATTGTGTGTATTTCAGTTTTACAAAAAAAAAAAAAAAAAAGTCCAGTGCAAGACAAAGCAAGATCAACAACAATAAAGAGCCTCAATGGATTCATCTGCTTTGGAACTTTATTAGAACGTCCTGGATTGGTTGTTAGCTGTCTGCCAAACTGTATAACCTCAACACATATAGTGAGGGCAGAACAGTTTTCTAAACTGGACTTTCAATCGAAGCAGGAGGTAATAATTAAAGGAAGATCTCCATCGAGACAGAGATACTTTTAAAACTGAAGAAAGATAAGGAAGACTTCTATAAACAAGTTATTGATACTTTTGTTCAGAAGGAGCGGTGCATGGACTTCATTTATAAGTAAAGGTAAGACCATAATAACGTTTTTTGTATTAAATATGCTTTTTTGTGTGCTACAGTTTGTATGTGTAAAGTTAAAGTTAAGTTAAAGTCCCAATGATTGTCACACACACTAGGTGTGGTGAAATTTTTCCTCTGCATTTGACCCATCCCCTTGATCCCCCCCTGGGAGGTGAGGGGAGCAGTGGGCAGCAGTGGGCAGCAGCGGCGCTGCGCCCGGGAATCATTTTTGGTGATTTAACCCCCAACTCCAACCCTTGATGCTGAGTGCCAAGCAGGGAAGAATGCTGGTATGAGCTTTTAAACATAACTTGTTAACTGCTGCCAATCAAATGGTGAATAAGATACTCTTTATATGTTTGTAAATCTGACTGTGATGAAGTCAGTGCCTCAATCAATGTCAATCAATGTTTATTTATATAGCCCTAAATCACAAGTGTCTCAAAGGGCTGCACAAGCCACAACGACATCCTCGGTACAAAGCCCACATAAGGGCAAGGAAAAACTCACCCCAGTGGGACGTCAATGTGAATGACTATGAGAAACCTTGGAGAGGACCGCATATGTGGGTAACCCCCCCCCCTCACCAGCCATGAACCTCACCGCACGTCACTGCCTCTAGCTGATTACAATCCGGCGTGATGGTCAGCTTTAGGGGCATGTAGAGTTGGGTGTCATCAGCATAACAGTGAAAGCTAACACTGTATTTGCGTATGATGTCGCCTAGCGGCAGTATGTATATACTGCAGTGTGCACGGCCAAGAACCGAACCCTGGGGAACTCCGCACGTTACCTTAACATAGTCCGAGGTCACATTGTTATGGGAGACGCACTGCATCCTGTCAGTAAGATAAGCGTTAAACCAAGACAAGGCTAAGTCTGACATACCAACACGTGTTTTGATACGCTCTAATAAAATATTATGATCGACGGTATCGAAAGCAGCGCTAAGATCAAGAAGCAGCAACATAGATGACGCATCAGAATCCATCGTTAGCAATAGATCATTAGTCATTTTTGCGAGGGCTGTCTCCGTAGAGTGATTTGCCCTGAAACCGGATTGAAAAGGTTCACAGAGATTGTTACTAAGACTGTCACAACATTGCTGTTTACGGCAGACGAACTGCTTTACGGTATACAAAAAAGTGACTGCTGTTGTTGTGTGTTGTTGCCACGCTGGGAGGACGTTAATGAAACTGCCTGACAATAAACCCACATAAGAAACCAAGAACTCGCCCTCCATCATTCTATAGTTATAACGTGGTTGGGCAGGTACGCTTTTTTATATTGTGGAGGACCTGAGTCGGCCTGAATTTCGGGAGATTTTCGGGAGAAAATTTATCCCGGGAGGTTTTCGGGAGAGGCGCTGAATTTCGTGAGTCTCCCGGAAAATCCGGGAGGGTTGGCAAGCATGTCCCACTTACACGCCGTAATAATTCCTCTAATGTTATTTCATCAAAAAGAGAGAGACTATGTTTGAGGGCGGTATCCGTCGTATATGCAGTCGTATCTGTGTTAATATAACCCAGTTGTAGCTGGGATGCGTTGTCTTTAATCTCCTTTCTAATGAGTTAAATTTTCTTATTAAAGTCATCTGCCGAGTGGGTGGAGCTACTGGGAGGAGTCCCTTGTTGGGTTAGCGATGCTACTGTACCAAACAAACATTTAGGATCATTTTTGTTGAGGCGGAGGAGATTTGAGTAATATTTAGCTTTAGCTAAGGTAAGCATGTGTTTATAAGTTATTAAACTATCATTCCATGCTTGATGGAAAACCTCAAGTTTAGTCACGCGCCATTTGCGTTCCAGCTTTCTACATGATAATTTATGAGCTCTAGTTTCTTCTGTAAACCATGGGGTACGCCTTTTAGGGGCCCTTTTTTGCTTTAGCGGTGCTATACTATCAATGGTTTCGCGCAGGGCATCGTCAAAGTTGTTAGTGAGGTTATCAATAGAGCCCACATAATTTGGGAATGGTGCCATTACCGAAGGCAGTAGGTCAGCAAAAGTCATCGTTGTGGCAGCATTAATGTTGCGGCTGCTATAGCAGTTATTATTATTATTAGCTTGTTGACAATGAGTCAGAACTTCGAATTTTATAAGGTAATGACCGGACATTACTTTAGTATACGGGAGTATCATAACTTTGGAGGTGGTGACACCCCTGACAAGCACTAGATCTATCGTATTACCGTTGCGATGCGTGGGTTCATTTATTATTTGTGTAAGACCACAGCTATCAATTATGGTCTGGAGCGCCACGCACTGAGAGTCCGATGGGGTATTCATATGGATATTAAAGTCCCCCATTATGATTATATTGTCGGCGTGCGTCACTATATCAGCAACGAACTCTGAGAATTCACTGATAAAGTCCGAATAGGGCCCAAGGGGGCGGTAGATAACAGCCAGGTCGAGAGGTAGCGGTGTGACAGACCTCATAGTAAGCACCTCAAATGATTTATATTTATTATTTAGGTTAGGGGTAAGGTTAAAGTTTTCATTGTATATTAGTGCGACCCAACCACCTCTTTTAAGAGGATGGGCAATACGGGCATTCGTATAGTTAGGAGGAGATGCCTCATTTAGCGCAAAAAAATCGTCTGGTTTGAGCCAGGTTTCGCTAAGACCAATGACGTTAAGATTGTTGTCTCTAATGACCTCATTAACTAATAACGTTTTGGGAGACAATGATCTTATGTTTAAAAAGCCCATATTATAGGTATTGGGCTGTTTTGACGAGTTTTTGTTGAAATTATCCACAGTAGCAATATTAATAATGTTGCATTTATCATGTGTAGTGCACTTTAAATAGTTTCGACCATATCTAGGAATTGATAGACGGGAATCTTCAGATTATTTGCTTGGTGCTGCGATGAACTGAACACATCATAATTTGCCACCTCAGTAGAATGCATGTCCATCTCTGACACAGTCACAACAGAAAAAACATTATGTGAGTTGTGTATTATTCTAAGAGAATTGCTATGCGTACAGGGATTATCCAGCCTGGCGTTGGCTAGTTCTAGCTTAACTGACTCCTCACTGCTCCCCTCACCTCCCAGGGGTTGAACATGGGGATGGGTCAAATGCAGAGGATAATTTCACCACACCTAGTGTGTGTGTGACTATTGTTGGGACTTTAACTTTAACTTAACATAAGTGTAGATAGAACATGTTAAAAGAGAAAGTAGGCTGATATTAACAGTAAATGAACAAGTGGATTAATTATCAATTCTTACAGTTTGTCCCTCATAATGTTGACAAAATAATAGAATGGAAAATGACACAATATGTTACTGCATATGTCAGCAGACTAATTAGGAGCCTTTGTTTTTTACTTACTACTAAAAGGCATTTTGTCTAGTATGTTCATTATTTTATTTAAGGACACAATTGCAATAAGAAACATATGTTTAATCATACTTGCCAACCTTGAGACCTCCGATTTCGGGAGGTGGGGGGAGGGGGTCGTGGTCGGGGTGGGAGGGGGCGTGGCTGGAGGCGTGGCTAAAAGGGGAGGAGTATATTTACAGCTAGAATTCACCAAGTCAAGTGTTTCATATATATATATATATATATATAATATACATATATATATAATATACATATACATATATATATATATATATATATATATATATATATATATATATATATATATATATACACATATATATATAACAAATACTTGACGTTCAGTGAATTCTAGCTATATATATATATATATATATATATATATATATATACATACATATATATACTTATATATATATATTTATTATATGTACATACATATATATGTATATATATATATATATATATATATATATATACATATATATATATATATATATATATATATATATATAAATTTTATTATATATATATATATATATATATATATATATATATATATATATATATATATATATATATATTTATAAAATAAATACTTGAATTTCAGTGTTCATTTATTTACACATATACACACGCATACCATTTATCTACTCATTGTTGAGTTAAGGGTTGAATTGTCCATCCTTGTTCTATTCTCTGTCACTATTTTTCTAACCATGCTGAACTCTGATGATGCATTGATGTGTGGCACGCACAAAGGTGCTTTCATCAAATGCACTAGATGGCAGTATTGTCCTGTTTAAGAGTGTCACAACATTGCTGTTTACGGCAGACGAACTGCTTTACGGTATATAAAAACGTGACTGCTGTTGTTGTGTGTTGTTGCCGCGCTGGGAGGACTTTAATGAAACTGCCTAACAATAAACCCACATAAGACACCAAGAACTCGCCCTCCATCATTCTACAGTTATAACGTGATTGGGCAGGTATGCTGGTTATATTGTTGGTTAGCGGACTCAGGTCCTCATGGACCTGAGTCCGCCTGAATTTCGGGAGATTTTCGGGAGAAAATTTGTCCCGGGAGGTTTCCGGGAGAGGCACTGAATTTCGGGAGTCTCCCGGAAAATCCGGGAGGGTTGGCAAGTATGTGTTTAATGTACCGTAAGATTTGTTGTTAAAATAAAGCCAATAATGCCATTTTTGTTGTTACCTTTATTTAAAAAAGTACCAAAAAGTATCAAAATACAATTTTGGTACCGATAATGGTATCGGGACAACCCTAGTGAACGCTACTTTGTATTAGAAATGGCAAAAGCGGAGGATGCATGTGCGACACAGAAAAAGTAGAAGCTCACTGACGACAGCGGCAAACTTGTGCAAATCTCTCTGGGTAAAACTTTACAATATATGTAGACATCCGAAAAAACCTAACAAATGGGGCAAATTCCAAGCGGCTCATTCGGAGGAAGTATGAAGGAAGGCAAGATTGTTGTATATCTCTGCCATGCGTCCATATTTTGATTTCAAATTTTCAAGACATACGCAGATCCCAAATACACAAAAACAGGTACCAATAGGTAAGAAAAGTTGGTTTCGGAATCTGAGCAGCATGAATCAGCTCAATTGCGCACCTTTCTTCACTTAAGCACCTGGGAGAATAGGGCCCTATGTGCAGACTGAAGGGGTAATCAGCAGTTCATTTGCAGCCAGTAGGTGGTACTAGAATCCTCAATGAGCCCATGATGTTTTGCTATTAAAAAAGTGCTGACAGCTGCAGGTCGAGCAGGTCAAAGTGATTACTGCCACATTTGTTTTGACTTCATTGCGATGGTTATGTCCAGGCTTAATTTGTTTATGTAGTTTCCTCAGTCTAACCCAGACCTGGGCAAATTAAGGCTTTTCGATCTCGCCTGCCGGACATTCTCAAATAAATTTTTTTTAGATCTTTAAGATGGAAACTGTAGCTGCCATTATGATGTGCAGTGATGTTTTCTAATGACCGTAAGTCTTGAACTATACAAAGTATTTCAATGGTTGGAATCTGCCCTTTTGCATGATATACTTGATACTATGGTAATCTAATTAGTTACTATGGTAGTCTAATTAGTTACTATGGTCATCTAAGTCACAGCAGCTCAGACGAGGCACCAAGCAGTGTGGGTGGGGAGCGTTTCCACAGAGTGTTTCCAGAGAGGCCAGCCTGAAATGCGGGTGTCAGGGACAGACGCGAAAGGACATTTTAACAACAAAGTTCTAAAGTTTACCGATGTATCAGATGTATCAGATTGTAGGTGGGGTTTTTTCTTCGTGTTCATATTTCGCTGTGTTTGTTGCATTTTTGTTGCGTTTCACTTGATTGTAAAATATGTCGATAGAGAGGGGGGGACGTTCATATGTTGTCAATAGTCCGTGTTTTATTGTTCATAGTTAATATTGTAAATCCCGCATTCTTTATTTTCATGTACATTCTGGGTGTCTCATTCAGTAAAAAAATTTAAAATCCCATCCGTTTTTTAAGGCGGTCTGTCCTAACGTTTTTAGCATTCAATCAGACATTATTGTGAGGTTTTGTATTAGTGTTCCTAAAAATAGATATATCAGCCCCGAGACACATTTTTTTCTCTAAATTGTATCACTCAAGGCAAAATAATTGCCCAGGCCTGGTCTAACCTTACTATTATATATTATATATAATCCAGATTACAATTAAATACTTTTCGTCTGTACGTGAAGTTTGTGCCAAGGTTGAGGATGGTGAGTGAAAGTTTGAGTTAATTTATTTTTGTTCTGCTTTAACATCTAAAATGTCCCTTTCTCTGTGAGAGCAATACTATTAATCATAAACGATCCTCAGAAGTACTTCTATTGCTCTAAAATTGGCTATTTCACTTTCATCACAATTTTAGTTAGCAGGATGAGGCAATAACTATCTTTTATGGAGGTGGAGGCCAAGGGAGATCTCATTAAATTCCAGAGTCAAATTGTTTGGCTCCTTTTCTGAAGCATGTTGTACACTTCCCTTACGTTTTTTAGTGGGTAGCACAGGGATCCCGATGACAACATTCAGCCACATGCTCGTGCATGGGAGGTGTGCAATTTGTCATTCTCTTTTCTTTCCTTTTTCCTCTTTCAGCGTTAGGTTCAAGGAAGGGAGCCTGTGATGTCTGGTAAAAAGAAGCTGAGCGACATTTACTCTTCCCCATGTGGCAAAGCACACTTGCTATTTTTAGTAGAAAGGAGGATTTTTCTTTGACAGCAGCCAAACGGCTCATTTCTTTTGCAGCTGGATGGGGGCAGGTTTAAAAACATTTAAATTGTGGTTTGTTAAGGTGTCGGATGCTGGGTTTGAACCGAATGTGTACTGGATGTGCAATCGTGGTCAAAAGTTTAAGGACATAATGTCATGGCTGTCTTGAGTTTCCAATAATTTCTACAACTCTTATTTTTTTGTGATATAGTGATTGGAGCACATACTTGTTGGTCACAAAAAACATTCATGAAGTTTGGTTCTTTTATGAATTTATTATGGGTCTACTGAAAATGTGACCAAATCTGCTGGGTCAAAAGTATACATACAGCAATGTTAATATTTGGTTACATGTCCCTTGGCATGTTTCACTGCAATAAGGTGCTTTTGGTAGCCATCCACAAGCTTCTGGCAAGCTTCTGGTTGAATTTTTGACCACTCCTCTTGACAAAATTGGTGCAGTTGTTTGTTGGTTTTCTAACATTGACTTGTTTCTTCAGCATTGTCCACACATTTAAGTCAGGACTTTGGGAAGGCCATTCTAAAACCTTAATTCTAGCCTGATTTAGCCATTCCTTTACCACTTTTGACGTGTGTTTGGGGTCATTGTCCTCTTGGAACACCCAACTGCACCCAAGACCCAACCTCCGGGCTGATGATTTTAGCTTGTCCTGAAGAATTTGGAGGTAATCCTCCTTTTTCATTGTCCCATGTACTCTCTGTAAAGCACCAGTTCCATTGGCAGCAAAACAGGCCCAGAGCACAATACTACCACCACCATGCTTGACGGTGGGAATGGTGTTCCTGTGATTAAAGGCCTCACCTTTTCTCCTCTAAACATATTGCTGGGTATTGTGGCCAAATAGCTAAATTTGTGTTTCATCTAACATCACATTGACAAAGATAAGACCTTTTGGAGGAAAGTTATGTAGTCAGATTAACAAAAAATGAGCTGTTATATATAGTGCTCTGGGCCTGTTTTGCTGCCAATGGAACTGGTGCTTTACAGAGAGTATATGGGACAATGAAAAAGGAGGATTACCTCCAAATTCTTCAGGACAACCTCAAATCATCAGCCCGGAGGTTGGGTCTTTGGCGCAGTTGGGTGTTCCAACAGGACAATGACCCCAAACACACGTTGAAAGTAGTAAAGGAAAGGCTAAATCAGGCTAGAATTAAGGTTTTAGAATGGCCTTCCCCAAGTCCTGACTTAAACCCCATTGAGAACATGTGGACAATGCTGAAGAAACAAGTCCATGTCAGAAAACCAACAAATTTAGCTGAACTGCGCCAATTTTGTCAAGGAGTGGTCAAAAATTCAACCAGAAGCTAGCTTCACAGAAGCTTGTGGATGGCTACCAAAAGCGCCTTATTGCAGTGAAACTTGCCAAGGGACATGTAACCAAAAATAAACATTGCTGTATGTATACTTTTGTCCATGTAGATTTGGTCACATTTTCAGTAGACTCATAATAAATTCATAAAATAACCAAACTTCATGAATGTTTTTTGTGACCAACAAGTATGTGCTCCAATCACTCTATCACAAAAAAATAAGAGATGTAGAAAATATTGTAAACTCAAGACAGTCATGACATTATGTCCTTTACAAGTGAATTTTGACGGCAACTGTATTTTTGTGTGGACCAGAGTCAATTTGGCTGCCAGGAAACCAAATAATCAATGTAATATTTGTCTCTGATGTTTGTATGTAGAATCCTAACATATTGATCACATGGCACTGGTTCATGAGAAATAATATCATTTCTACACAGTTTTGGTGAGCTAATATCAATCAATCAATCAATCAATGTTTATTTATTTAGCCCTAAATCACAAGTGTCTCAAAGGGCTGCACAAGCCACATCACATCCTCGGTTCAGATCCCACAAAAGGGCAAGAAAAAACTCACAAACCAGTGGAATGTCAATGAGAATGACACCCCCCCGAGTGGATCTAACATAATAGTGAGAGTCCAGTCCATAGTGGGGCCAGCAGGAGACCATCCCAAGCAAAGATGGGTCAGCAGCGCAGCGATGTCCCCAACCGATGCACAGGCGAGCAGGCCACCCCGGGTCCCGACTCTGGACAGCCAGCGCTTTATCCATGGCCACCGGACATGTGCCCCCCCTTCCACAAGGGAGAGGGGGGCAGAGCAGAAAAGAAAAGAAACGGCAGATTAACTGGTCTAAAAAGGGGGTCTATATAAAGGCTAGCGTATACAAATGAGTTTTAAGATGGGACTTAAATGCTTCTGCTGAGGTAGCATCTCTAACTGTAGAGCCCGAATAGAAAACGCTCTATAGCCCGCAGACTTTTTTTGGGCTCTGGGAATCACTAATAAGCCGGAGTTCTTTGAACGCAGATTTCTTGCCGGGACATATGGTACAATACAATCGGCAAGATAGGATGGAGCTTGACCGTGTAGTATTTTATACGTAGGTAGTAAAACCATAAAATCACATCTTAAATCCACAGGAAGCCAGTGCAGGTGAGCCAGGATAGGCGTAATATGATCAAACTTTCTTGTTCTTGTCAAAATAAGTCTTCTACTCCAGAACTGCAGCACACATAAGATTGAACATTTGTCAAAACATGCCCCTGCTGTGTTGCTTGTGATATAATCAGACAAATACACCCCATGGTGGTGCTGTTATAAAACCCCAAAGTTTGACCCCGTAAGTCGGATTGACTTGAAATTTCTCGCACGGCTGAATGTGCTCTACAAAACACCCACTTTAACTTTACAGCTTCGCCGACTCTCCACAAAATTAGAGACTAAAAAGCACAAAAAAATGTTGCAAAAAAGGATGAAAAAAACATCTGCCATCAAGCAAAATGTCTTTGCAACTGATCATCCAATTGTCTGATGGTTATTAAAACTGTGTTGTAGAATTGCTGTGATCAGAGTTTGGCAGGAAGACACGGGAGTCAAGAATGGAATGGATATAATATTGTTTGTGGTTCTATGACGGAGCTCTTAACTGAAAACACATGTATCTCAAATAATTTTACCGTATTTTCGGACTATAAGGCGCACTTAAAATCCTTTCATTTTCTCAAAAATCAACAGTGCGCCTTATAACCCGGTGCGCCTATTGTACTGAATAAATTTGCTGTGCTTACCGATCTTGAAGCAATTTTATTTGGTACTTGGTGTAATAAGTTTGGCTGTCACAAAAAAGAGATACGTGTAGAATGCAATATGACGCCCGTAAACAACACCAAAACTTTAAATGTTCCATTGAAAATAAAGACCATTAGACACGGTGCTCAAAAATCTGTAAAAATGTTTTAGTATGACTATGTATATATATATATATATATATATATATATATATATATATATATATATACATATATACACAGTATATATATATATATATATATATATATATATATATAATATATATATATACACACACACTGTATATATATACTGTATATACTATATATACATACATACATATATATATGTATATATATATATATATATATATATATATATATATATATATACACATACATATATATATATATATATATATATATATATATATATATATATATATATATACATATACATACATATATATATATATATACACACATAAATATACATACATATATATATATATATATAATATATATATATATATATATATATAGTCTTGTGATTTTTCCCCCCCACACATACATATATATATATATATATATATATATAATATATATATATATATATATGTATATATATATATATATATATATATATATATATATATATATATATATATATATATATATATATATATATATATATATATATATGTATATTTATGTGTGTATATATATATATCCATCCATCCATCTTCTTCTGCTTATCCGAGGTCGGGTCGCGGGGGCAGCAGCCTAAGCAGGGAAGCCCAGACTTCCCTCTCCCCAGCCACTTCGTCCAGCTCCTCCCGGGGGATCCCGAGGCGTTCCCAGGCCAGCCGGGAGACATAGTCTTCCCAACGTGACCTGGGTCTTCCCCGTGGCCTCCTACCGGTCGGACATGCCCTAAACACCTCCTTAGGGAGGCGCTCGGGTGGCATCCTGACCAGATGCCCGAACCACCTCATCTGGCTCCTCTCGATGTGGAGGAGCAGCGGCTTTACTTTGAGCTCCCCCCGGATGACAGAGCTTCTCACCCTATCTCTAAGGGAGAGCCCCGCCACCCGGCGGAGGAAACTCATTTCGGCCGCTTGTACCCGTGATCTTGTCCTTTCGGTCATAATCCAAAGCTCATGACCATAGGTGAGGATGGGAACGTAGATCGACCGGTAAATTGAGAGCTTTGCCTTCCGGCTCAGCTCCTTCTTCACCACAACGGATCGATACAGCGTCCGCATTACTGAAGACGCCGCACCGATCCGCCTGTCGATCTCACGATCCACTCTTCCCTCACTCGTGAACAAGACTCCGAGGTACTTGAACTCCTCCACTTGGGGCAAGATCTCCTCCCCAACCCGGAGATGGCACTCCACCCTTTTCCGGGCGAGAACCATGGACTCGGACTTGGAGGTGCTGATTCTCATCCCAGTCGCTTCACACTCAGCTGCGAACCGATCCAGTGAGAGCTGAAGATCCTGGCCGGATGAAGCCATCAGGACCACATCATCTGCAAAAAGCAGAGACCTAATCCTGCAGCCAACAAACCGGATCCCCTCAACGCCTTGACTGCGCCTAGAAATTCTGTCCATAAAAGTTATGAACAGAATCGGTGACAAAGGGCAGCCTTGGTTGGAGTCCAACCCTCACCGGAAACGTGTCCGACTTACTGCCGGCAATGCGAACCAAGCTCTGACACTGATCATACAGGGAGCGGACCGCCACAATCAGACAGTCCGAAACCCCATACTCTCTGAGCACTCCCCACAGGACTTCCCGAGGGACACGGTCGAATGCCTTCTCCAAGTCCACAAAGCACATGTAGACTGGTTGGGCAAACTCCCATGCACCCTCAAGGACCCTGCCGAGAGTATAGAGCTGGTCCACAGTTCCACGACCAGGACGAACACCACACTGTTCCTCCTGAATCCGAGGTTCGACTATCCGGCGTAGCCTCCTCTCCAGTACACCTGAATAGACCTTACCGGGAAGGCTGAGGAGTGTGATCCCACGATAGTTAGAACACACCCTGCGGTTCCCCTTTTTAAAGAGAGGAACCACCACCCCGGTCTGCCAATCCAGAGGTACTTCCCCCAATGTCCACGCGATGCTGCAGAGTCTTGTCAACCAAGACAGCCCTACAGCATCCAGTGCCTTAAGGAACTCCGGGCGGATCTCATCCACCCCCGGGGCCTTGCCACCGAGGAGCTTTTTAACTACCTCAGCAACCTCAGCCCCAGAAATAGGAGAGCCCACCACAGATACCCCAGGCACTGCTTCCTCATAGGAAGACGTGTTGGTGGGATTGAGGAGGTTTTCGAAGTATTCCCTCCACCGATCCACAACTTCCGCAGTCGAGGTCAGCAGAACACCACCCGCACCATACACGGTGTTGGTAGTGCACTGCTTCCCCTTCCTGAGGCGGCGGATGGTGGTCCAGAATCGCTTCGAAGCCGTCCGGAAGTCGTTTTCCATGGCTTCCCCGAACTCCTCCCATGTCCGAGTTTTTGCCTCCGCGACTGCTGAAGCCGCACACCGCTTGGCCTGTCGGTACCTGTCCGCTGCCTCAGGAGTCCCATGAGCCAAAAGAACCCGATAGGACTCCTTCTTCAGCTTGACGGCATCCCTCACCGCCGGTGTCCACCAACGGGTTCTAGGATTACCGCCACGACAGGCACCAACTACCTTGCGGCCACAGCTCCAATCAGCCGCCTCGACAATAGAGGTGCGGAACATGGTCCACTCGGACTCAATGTCCAGCACCTCCCTCGTGACATGTTCAAAGTTCTTCCGGAGGTGGGAATTGAAACTCTCTCTGACAGGAGACTCTGCCAGACGTTCCCAGCAAACCCTCAGAATGCGTTTGGGCCTGCCAGGTCTGTCCGGCATCCTCCCCCACCATCGCAGCCAACTCACCACCAGGTGGTGATCGGTAGAAAGCTCCGCCCCTCTCTTCACCCGAGTGTCCAAAACATGAGGCCGCAAATCCGATGACACAACTACAAAGTCGATCATAGAACTGCGGCCTAGGGTGTCCTGGTGCCAAGTGCACATATGGACACTCTTATGCTTGAACATGGTGTTCGTTATGGACAATCTGTGACGGGCACAAAAGTCCAATAACAAAACACCACTTGGGTTCAGATCCGGGCGGCCATTCTTCCCAATCACGCCTCTCCAGGTTTCACTGTCGTTGCCAATATGAGCGTTGAAGCCCCCCAGTAAAACGAGGGAATCACCCGGGGGAGCACTCTCAAGTACTCCCTCGAGTGAATCCAAAAAGGGTGGGTACTCTGAGCTGCTGTTTGGCGCGTAAGCGCAAACAACAGTCAGGACCCGTCCCCCCACCCGAAGGCGGAGGGAAGCTACCCTCTCGTCCACCGGGTTGAACTCCAACATGCAGGCTCTGAGCCGGGGGGAAACAAGAATTGCCACCCCAGCCCGTCGCCTCTCACTGCTGGCAACGCCAGAGTGGAAGAGAGTCCAGCCCCTCTCGAGAGAACTGGTTCCAGAGCCCTTGCTGTGCGTCGAGGTGAGTCCGACTATATCCAACCGGAACTTCTCTACCTCGCGCACTAGCTCAGGCTCCTTCCCCCCCAGCGAGGGGGGGAAGGAGCTCTTGGGACGTTCCACGTCCCAAGAGCTAGCTTCTGTAGCCGAGGATCGGACCGCCAAGTGCCCTGCCTTCGGCTACCGCCCAGCTCACATTGCACCCGACCTCTATGGCCCCTGCTATGGGTGGTGAGCCCATTGGAGGGGGGACCCACGTTGCCTCTTCGGGCTGTGCCCGGCCGGGCCCCATGGGGACAGGCCCGGCCACCAGGCGCTCGCCATCGTGCCCCAACTCCGGGCCTGGCTCCGGAGGGGGGCCCCGGTGACCCGCGTCCGGGCGAGGGAAATCTGAGTCTCGGTTCTTGCATTTCCATAGAAGTCTTCGAGCTGCTCTTTGTCTGATCCCTCACCTAGGACCTGTTTGTCTTGGGAGACCCTACCAGGGGGCATGGAAGCCCCCGGACAACATAGCTCCTAGGATCATTGGGACACGCAAACTCCTCTACCACGTTAAGGTGGCAGCTCAGAGAGGAGTATATATATATATTTTTTTTTTTTTTTTGCTTGATGACGACAATCCATCTCTATATTTTGTGAGTCCTCATATAGCTGAACAGTCCAATCCGTGATCCACATGATCTGCCGCAAACAGAGCAGGTGAAGGCACTGACTGGGGGTGCAGGTGTGGCAATGGCTTCATGCCTTCTTTGACGCTTCCTGGCTCGTTGATCACTTCGGTCCTCCTCAAGCTTAAGAACTCCTTGTTGGAGGAGCTGCCGCCAGGTGGAACGTTGGGCTGCAGTGTTCTCCAGCTGGGTCGGGTTCAGGCCGCATTTCTTCATGACAGTCTTCATTTGATCTTTATAACGCTTTTTTGGGTCTCCTGCCAAGCGGTGACCAAGATGAAGCTGACCATAAAGCATCTTGCGTGGTAAGCGTTCTTCTGGCATCCTGATAGCGTGGCCTAGCCAGCGAAGTTGGTGCTGGGTGACTGCAGCCTCCACACTGGTGCAGTTGGTCTTGCAGAGTATTTCAGTGTGGGGGACTATGTCCTTCCAGGATATCCCCAGGATGCATTGTAAGCACCTGATGTGGAAGGCCTCCAGCATCCTGAGGTGGCGTCTGTACAGGGTCCACGCTTCACAGCTGTAGAGGAGGGTCGTCATGACCACTGCTAAATAGACCGCTATCTTAGAAGATATTAAACAAGACTTGTGCAAGGGTGCACACCTTAAAGAGTTCTGATTCCTGGCCGCCAATAGTCACACGTGACATCATCCTTTCATGGAATTGCCTTAGGATGTTGACAAACTTCTGTGACCAGACAAACTTCAGGAGGATATTCCAGAGAAGCTCCCTGTTGACAGTGTCAAAAGCCTTCGACAGATCAATGAAAGCAACAAAGAGGTCCTGGTGCTGCTCTCTACACTTCTCCTGAAGATGCCCTGTTGTGAACACCATGTCCACAGTGCTCCTGTTCTTCCTAAAACCACGTTGTGACTCCGGCAACAGGTCTTCCGTGATGTTGTTCACCAGCCTGTGTAGCATGACTTTAGCCAGGACTTTACCAGAAACAGCCAGAAGTGCAATGCCATGACTGTTGTCCCCCTTGCCTTTGTAGATGGTGAAAATATTTGCATCTCTCCACTGCTGAGGGACAGTTTCATGCTTCCACACGTTGCTGATGACAAGGAAAAGGGCACGGATGCAAAGGTAGCCTCCTTGCTTGAAGATCTCTGCAGGGATGCTGTCAGGACCAGGGGTCTTGTTGTCTTTCAAAGACCTTATTGCACTCTTAACCTCTCCAAAGGTTGGTGGAAGGTCAAGGTCATGGATGGCTGGGTAGTCAGGTAGTCCCTCCAGAACTGAGGGGTCTGTTGGGGCGGGCTGATTTAGCAGAGTTTCAAAATGTTCTGCACATCTTTTGGTGATGAGCTTCTGGTCTTTTATGAGGGTTGTACCATCGTTAGACTTCAGCGAGGAGACAGTGCAGTTTCTTGGGCTGTAGATGGTTTTCAATGCATCGTAAAAGTTGTGCATATAATTTTTGTTTGCATGAGATTGTATTTCAGCTGCCTTTGATATCCACCACTCATTCTTCAGGGCACGCAATTTTGACTGCACCTCCCTTCTGGATGTTTGCCATTGCTGTCGGAGCACAGCTGAAGTGAGGTTGTGGAGTACAGCATTGTGTGCTGTGTGCATGTGTTTGAGCATGGTGGTTATTGTGGCTGTGTTGTCATCAAACCAGTCCTGATGCTTTCTGCGCTTATAGCCAATGGATTGGGATGCTGCCTCATAGAGCCTGGAGCTGATAGAGGTCCATTTGTCATCAAGGGAGTCATCGCTCTCCAGAATATGCTGAATGTCTTTCAGGTTTTCGGCCAGAGAGAGACGGAGATTGTCCTAAGCCATAGGATCTGCTAACCGGGTACAGTCAAGCCTCTTCTTCCCCGACTTTTGAAGACGGATAGCAGGGCATACTTGCACCCGGAGCCTGGTTATGATGAGCCGGTGGTCGGTCCAACACTCAGCTCCTCTCATTGCACGAGTTAGTGATACGTCTTTTATGTCCGAGCGTCTCACAATGGCGTAATCAATCAGGTGCCAATGTTTGGAGCGTGGGTGCATCCAGGATGTTTTGTGCTTATTTTTTAGTTGGAAGATGGTGTTTGTGATGGTCAAGTCATGGTCAGCACAGAGGATTAGCAGCCGTAGGCCGTTAGCATTGGCTTGTCCAATGCCATGCCTGCCAATAACACCACTCCACACATTGTTGTCCCTCCCCACTCTGGCATTGAAATCGCCCAACAAGAAGATATTTTCCTCCTTAGGTGTGCGACGGAGGGCCTCATCTGATGCCCGGTAGAAGCGGTCCTTAACATCTTCCTTTGATGGTAGCGTCGGTGCATAGGCACTAAGAAGGGTGGCATATCTTTTCTTGGCCAGAGGGATCCTGAGTGACATGAGCCTTTCACTTATGCCAATCGGTGTTTCTGGGAGTTTTGGTAGGAGGCTGTTTTTTATTGCAAGTACCACACCGTGCTGATGCTCCCCTCCTGGAGGGTATCCTTTCCAGAAGAAAATGTAACCTTGCACTTCTTCCTTCAGGGATTCTTCATCCAGGAGTCTGGTTTCACTAAGTGCAGCAATATCAACATTGTAGCGATTAAGTTCCGCTACAATGAGTGCAGTTCTGCGCTGGGGTCTATCAGTGGTGATGCTAGTATCCAGGAGTGTCCTTATGTTCCATGATGCCAGTTTAAGAGGGATTATTTTCTTTGCTTTATTTCGACCGCGGTAGCCTATCCAGGATGGTTTTGAGTGGGCAATGTTTGGGCCACCTTTTCTAGGCCCTTCCCCAGTTGGGGTGAGCAGTGCAATCCTACGACGAGAGCAGCTGCCACTCAATTTCAGCTACTAGCGACCATAGATAGCCCTGTACCGCTGGTGTGCAGGGTTCTGACTAGGAGCTTCCGGTGCATTCATACCTGCTCCCGTTATCAGACACCCCATCGCCACCAGACTTTGTTTCATTTCCGGTAGCTGGTCTCACTGAAGCAGAGATGAATACCTGCGCAGAGGAGCTTGTTTAAAGTGCCACTGGGGGTGCGCATGTCCCAGCAGCACTTCTTCACTGTGAGAGGGTGGGATCCGGTGGCAAGGGGAACCCAGGACGATCGGCACTCTTCCACAGTTGCAGGAGGCTGCCGGAGCCCTAGTTTTTTGGAGGACCACCTGTCGTGTCCTGCCAACCACGTTGTTTTTCTCTCAGGGTGTGCTCTCCTAGCCTTTGTCTTCCTAGACTTACCCACAAGGCAGCGGGTCTTCGCCGTATCCCTGGCTAGGGGGCAGTCAGGTACTAGGCCTTTGCCAAGGGCCACCTGGGGTAACAGTAGTTAAGGGGTTAACCTCCTAGTGCCCCAAGACCCCCAAAGAGGAGCCTCCTGGTGCCGGTTATTGCACCTCCGCCGCAGACTGCACCCCCCGACCGGAGCGCCACACCAACCAAAACCCACGCCCAAACCCTCCACGTGCAAGACCGAATCCACCCAAAAAAAGTCACTTAACAGGAAGCCAAAAAGTGCAAAAACAACATTGCTCGCGCCGGAGGAGCCGCGAACGACTGCAGGGACACAACATTAGGTACACCTGCAGACTGCAGCACGGATTTCATATTTCATTAATTCACAACTCCTCCAACACGAACACCACTGTCCCCGCACTTATAAGTAAAGGTAAGATGTTTGTAAATCTGACTGTGATGAATATATATATATATATATATATATATATATATATATATATATATATATATATATATATATATATATATATATATATATATATATATATATATATAGTAAATATGTTACTTTACATGCAGTCAGCTTTCGGCCCTCGAACAACAATTTTTAGCCCAATGCGGCAGACCAACAGTGATACAACTGTGCCGCTTCGCCACAATGGCGACACGCTCTGAAATACTTTTGATGATTTATTTCTTTAATTTAATGAATATTTCTTCTTCACTTCTTCTCAGCACTGTCCTTCACACTCACTTTCTTCCTTCCCACGGTTGGAAAACAAAGTTATATCAGTCTCCAGCTATAAGCTAACGCTAGAGAGTGACAAACATTTTTGCTTGCAGAGAAACGGCTCTTATCTCAAAACACTCTTAAATTGAGATAGCAGATGAAATATTTAACTCAGCTGAGGGTCCTGTCCCTTCATCTCAGTGGATGTTTCAGGAAGAGCAACACAAATTGTATACCTGGATTTGAGATGCCAAGTTAGCTTCACCACTCACACGGTTGGTGGGCACATTTTCTGGTACCATCGAGCTGCTTTCTGGCATCTTCTTTCTTCTTGTAAAACAACTAGTATCTATTATTATTATTTTTTACCTTGTTGTTGTGATACCAATGTTCTTGTGAATCTATGTGTATATTTTAATTAGTGTGGTGTCATCTTTTTTGTGGCGGTGTAGCGTGCAAGGACGGGGGTGGAAGAAGTGTCAAAAGATGGAGCTAACTGTTTTAATGACATTCACTTTACTTCAATCAATAACGGAGCAGCATCTCCTCATCCGTGGCTCACTAGTGCAATAATTACGCCGGAAATGTGTCCTGTGAAAAACCGTCCGACCGGAACTCTCTACTAACAAAAGTTCCTTGGGTGAATAAAGTAAACTCACTACACCGGTATGTTTTAGCGCTTTCATGGCGAGTTAACTAACATATAAGAACTTTACAATACTTTATATTAGAAATGGAAACAGCGGAGGATGAATGTCCCATAACAAGAAGATAGAGGAAAAAGAAGAAGCTTATCGACGACGGTGTCGCACGGACTACAAAGGCGGACGAGCGAACATTTTCAGGACTTATGCAGATCCCAAATACAGATCAGCAGGTACCAGAAGGTAAGAAAGGTTGCTTTTGCATAATATTGTGAAACAAAACGCCAGATAATATGTCTTACCTTATACACACACCATAATAATACTCGTATGTTGAAGCACAGTACCATGAATCAAGCGGTGCGGCTTCATTGCTTACCAAAGTCGTACTAAAACATTTTGATAGATTTTTGAGCGCCGTGTGTAATGTTCTATATTTTCAATGGAACTTATAAAATGTTGGTGTTGTTTTCTTGAGTCATATTGCAGTCTACACGTATCTCTTATGTTAGACTGCCATCTACTTGTCACACTTGTCATTACACCATGTACCAAACAAAATAGCTTCGATGTCGGTAAGCAAAACCAGAATTATGCAGTACATTAGACGTTATAAGGTGCACTGTCGAGTTTTGAGGGGGAAAAAATATTTTAGTAACTTGTTCCTCCAATTGATTGAGAAGGACGTGTACTGATAATTCCTCACTGAATACCTGTTTAATGCTTGCGTACTCTATATGCCACATTATGTATAATCAAGCAGTGTCACTAGTCATAACTACCACTTAAAATGTTCATGAATCAGAAATGATCCGGGTCCGAGTGTCCCAAGGCACAATCGGTCAGAGTAGTTTTAAACAAGTGCATTCTGTGGAAACTTAATGATCATCTCCATCCCGCATCTTAGTGGACAGTAGAAGTATCAACCCCGCAAGGGAAAACAGACGCGCCCATGGGTTTACACACATGACCTCTGTGTTGTGCTTTCCTTTCATCACCTCCATGCTAGTGTTGCTTACCACAAGCTGGCAAGGAAACCAAATGCTGGGATCGCCATGGTAACCTGCTACAGAGCACGCTTGGTTGCCAGCAACTTTTAAGTCGGACTGGCTGAGGATGATGATGATCGGATTTTAGGAACTGTCTCTTCAACCTGTGAGCAGGTTCATGATGCTCATGGGAAAGGTTAAGGCAGGAAATACTTCTGCAAATTACATTCATTACTGTTGTGTTTTTTGTTCAAAGTTAGCGAAATGATATCACACTGTGAGCTGTTTCTTTCATTTTGCAAAAGAAGTAGGTCAACATTTTAGAAGCAGATTTCAGAATGATGCAGTGTGTGATTCAATATGTGACCTTTAAAGGGGTCGTAACATGATTTGTATTTTTTTTTCTACAAACCCTGTTTCCATATGAGTTGGGAAATTGTGTTATATGTAAATATAAACGGAATACAATGAATTGCAAATCATTTTCAACCCATATTCAGTTGAATATGCTCCAAAGACAACATATTTGATGTTCAAACTGATAAACTTTTTTTTTTTGCAAATAATCATTAACTTTAGAATTTGATGCCAGCAACACGTGACAAAGAAGTTGGGAAAGGTGGCAATAAATACTGATAAAGTTGAGGAATGCTCATCAAACACTTATTTGGAACATCCCACAGGTGAACAGGCAAATTGGGAACAGGTGGGTGCCATGATTGGGTATAAAAGTAGATTCCATGAAATGCTCAGTCATTCACAAACAAGGATGGAGCGAGGGTCACCACTTTGTCAACAAATGCATGAGCAAATTGTTGAACAGTTTAAGAAAAACCTTTCTCAACCAGCTATTGCAAGGAATTTAGGGATTTCACCATCTATGGTCCGTAATATCATCAAAGGGTTCAGAGAATCTGGAGAAATCACTGCACGTAAGCATCTAAGCCTGTGACCTTCGATCCCTCAGGCTGTACTGCATCAACAAGCGACATCAGTGTGTAAAGGATATCACCACTTGGGCTCAGGAACACTTCAGAAACCCACTGTCAGTAACTACAGTTGGTCGCTACATCTGTAAGTGCAAGTCAAAACTCTCCTATGCAAGGCGAAAACCGTTTATCAACAACACCCAGAAACGCCGTCGGCTTCGCTGGGCCTGAGCTCATCTAAGATGGACTGATATAAAGTGGAAAAGTGTTCTGTGGTCAGACGAGTCCACATTTCAAATTGTTTTTGGAAACTGTGGACGTTGTGTCCTCCGGACCAAAGAGGAAAAAAACCATCCGGATTGTTATAGGCGCAAAGTTGAAAAGCCAGCATCTGTGATGGTATGGGGGTGTATTAGTGCCCAAGACATGGGTAACTTACACATCTGTGAAGGCGCCATTAATGCTGAAAGGTACATACAGGTTTTGAATCAACATATGTTGCCATCCAGGCAACGTTACCATGGACGCCCCTGCTTATTTCAGCAAGACAATGCCAAGCCACATGTTACATCAACGTGGCTTCATAGTAAAAGAGTGCGGGGACTAGACTGGCCTGTCTGTAGGCCAGACCTGTCTCCCATTGAAAATGTGTGGCGCATTATGAAGCCTAAAATACCACAACGGAGACCCCCGGACTGTTGAACAACTAAAGCTGTACATCAAGCAAGAATGGGAAAGAATTCCACCTGAGAAGCTTAAAAAATGTGTCTCCTCAGTTCCCAAACGTTTACTGAGTGTTGTTAAAAGGAAAGGCCATGTAACACAGTGGTGAACATGCCCTTTCCCAACTACTTTGGCACGTGTTGCAGCCATGAAATTCTAAGTTAATTATTATTTGCAAAAAAAAAATTAAGTTTATGAGTTTGAACATCAAATATCTTGTCTTTGTACTGCATTCAATTGAATATGGGTTGAAAAGGATTTGCAAATCATTGTATTCCATTTATATTTACACATACACAGCCCAACCTTGAGACCTCCGATATATATATATATATATATATATATATATAAGAAATACTTGACTTTCAGTGAATTCTAGCCATAAATATATATTTCTTTTATCATATATATATATATATATATATATATATATATATATATATATATATATATATATATATATATATATATATATATATATATATATATATATATATATATATATCAGTGACGTGCAGTCACTAGAAAAAGAAAAAAAAATGTAAAAAGAAAAAAAATTAATTAAATTGTTATATGTATCCAGTGATTATACTATAAAGATATTTTCCATTTAACTTCACCAGTTTTAGATTATTTCTATTCAAAATCGCTGAATTTTCACATTTGCCGTTCAAATAATGAGAAGAGACGGTGCGGTGAACAGCAGCCAGCAGTTAGCGGAGTCCGGAATCCATGTTGAGGCACTGAGTGACGTGCCTCAACATGGATTCCGGACTCCGCTAACTGCTGGCCTGCTGTGCAGTGAGACCGTATTGCTATATGAAGTATATTATACATTTCCATAGTTTAGTTAGCTGAGGTATATAATGTACAGTGTATTTTGTCAACAACTGTATGTGTGACGTATTTCTTGTGCTGAGCGATCATAAAACGGCTGCAAAAGACGCACTGGCTGAGGCTCCAGTAATCCCGCCTCCTGCACCCCCGCCGTAGAATTGTTATATCAATTAAAGCCCACACTTAAACTTTCCACGTGCAAGATTGAATCTATTTAAAAAATGTATTTCATAAGAAGCCAAAAAGTGCAAAAACAATAATGTTCGTGTTGGAGGAGTTGTGAATGACTGCAGGGCCACAACATTAGGTACACCTGCAGACTGCAGGTGTACCTAATTCACAACTCCTCCAACACGAACATTATTGTTTTTGCACTTTTTGGCTTCTTATTAAATAACTTTTGTAACCTATTTTCATGGGCTTTTCTCTTTGTGATGTTAAGTTCCTGTTATGCGCTGTTATACAGTATATGCCTTGAGCTCTTATTTTGAAGGCGCTAAGAGCGGAAGTGATGACACGGAGTGGAGCGTAGGTTTTTGAAAGAACGTAAATAAAGTGGTCCTCGTGTAAACTGGAGCCTCCGTGTTTGTTATTTTGTAGTTTCATACAGTATAGGCGACATTTATAAACCATCGGTTACACTTTTTTAAATAGATTCAATCTTGCACGTGGAAAGTTTAAGTGAGGGCTTTAGTTGTGGACTTCATTTATAAGTAAAGGTAAGACCATAAAAACGTTTTTTTTTATTAAATGTGCTTTTTTGTGTGCTACAGTTTGTATGTGTAAAGTTAAAGTTAAGTTAAAGTACCAATGATTGTCACACACACACTAGGTGCAATGAAATTTGTCGCCTGCATTTGACCCATCCCCTTGTTCACCCCTGGGAGGTGAGGGGAGCAGTGGGCAGCACCGGCGCCGCGCCCGGTAATCATTTTTGGTGATTTAACCCCCAATTCCAACCCTTGATGCTGAGTGCCAAGCAGGGAAGACTGCTGGTATGATCATTTAAACATAACCCATTAACTGCTGCCAATCAAATGGTGAATAAGATACTCTTTAGGGTTCATATGTTTGTAAATCTGACTGTGATGAAATCAGTGCCTCACCAGCCATGAACCTCACCGCACGTCACTGATATATATATATATATATATATATATATATATATATATATATATATATATATATATATATAAGAAATACTTGACTTTCAGTGAATTCTAGCTATAAATATATATTTATTTTATTATATATATTTTTATATATATATATATATATATATATATATATATATATATATATATATATATATATATACATATATATATATATATATATGTATATATATATATATATATATATATATATATATATATATATACATATATATATATATATATATATATATATATATATATATATATAAAATAAATACTTGAATTTCACTGTTCATTTATTTACACATATACACACATATAACACTATTGTTGAGTTAAGGGTTGAATTGTCCATCCTTGTTCTATTCTCTGTCACTATTTTTCGAACCATGCTGAACACCCTCTGAACTGCCTAACAATAAACCCACATAAGAAACCAAGAACTCGCCCTCGATCATTCTACAGTTATGACGTGATTGGGCAGGCACGCTGTTTATATTGTGGGTTAGCGGACTCAGGTCCGCATAGACCTGAGTCCGCCTGAATTTTGGGAGATTTTCGGGAGAACATTTGTCCCGGGAGGTTTTCGGGAGAGGCGCTGAATTTCGGGAGTCTCCCGGAAAATCCGGGAGGGTTGGCAAGTATGTATTTACATCTAACACAATTTCCCAACTCATATGGAAACAGGGTTTGTACATTTAAAACACTTCCTTGTGGTCGACATAATGGTTCTTTGTTTAAAAGTTTGCATGGATTATATTTTACAGACCATCTTCAAGGCGCTTTCTCGCCGTCAGCCATGTTGCAATGTGGGTTTTTGCACTTCCATATCGAATCTACTGACAGATATAAGTTACAACTACACGCCGCTTTGTGTTAGTAATGGCAACAGTGGAGGGTGCATGTGCATGTACGGACCAGTCTGCCCCACAAGAAGAGGATGGAGCAAAATAAGTAATTTATTAGCTACAATGTCAGACTACAGTGGCGGACTCGGGTAAATCCCTACCATCTATGGAGATATCCGCTGACGTCACACATAAACGTCAAATTGGGAAAATTCCAAACGGCAAGTTTAGAGGAAGTACAAAACCCAAACCCAGTGAAGTTGGCACATTGTGTAATTTGTAAATAAAAACAGAATACAATAATTTGCAAATTCTTTTCAACTTATATTCAATTGAATAGACTGCAGAGACACGATATTTTTAATGTTCCAAGTTGGAAAACGTTATTTTTTGCAAATATTAGCTCATTTGGAATTTGATGCCTGCAACATGTTTAAAAAAAGCTGGCACAAGTGGCAAAAAAGACTGAGAAAGTTGAAAAATGCTCACCAAACACTTATTTGGAACATCCCACAGTTGAACAAGCTAATTTGGAACAGGTGGGTGCCATGATTGGGTATAAAAGCAGATACCATGAAATGCTCAGTCATTCACAAACAAGAATGGGGCGAGGGTCACCACTTTGTGAACAAATGCATGAGCAAATTGTCAAACAGTTTAAGAACAACATTTCTCAACGAGCTATGGCAGGGAATTTAGTGATTTCACCATCTACTATCATCAAAAGGTTCAGAGAATCTCGAGAAGTCACTGCACGTAAGCGATGATATTACAGACCTTCAATCCCTCAGGCGGTACTGTATCAAAAACCGACATCAGTGTGTAAAGAATACCACCACATGGGCTCAAACACTTCAGAAAACCACTGTCAGTAACTACAGTTTGTTGCTACATCTGTAAGTGCAAGTTAAAACTCTACTATGCAAAGCGAAAGCCATTCATCACCAACACCCAGAAACGCTGCCGGCTTTGCTGGGCTCATCTAAGATCGACTGATGCAAAGTGGAAAAGTGTTCTGTGATCTGACGAGTCCACATTTCAAATTGGAAACTGTGGATATCGTGACCTCCGGAACAAAGAGGAAAAGAACCATCCGGATTGTAATAGGCACAAAGTTCAAAAGCCAGCATCTGTGATGGTATGGGTGTGTGGCATGGGTAACTTACACATATGTGAAGGCATCATTAATGCTGAAAGGTACATACAGGTTTTGGAGCAACATATGTTGCCATCCAAGCAACGTTATCATGGACGCCTCTGCTTATTTCAGCAAGACAATGCCAAGCCACGTGTTACAACAGCGTGGCTTCTAGTAAAAGAGTGCGGGTACTAGACTGACCTGCCTGTAGTCCAGACGTGTCTCCCGTTGAAAATGTGTGGCGCAATATGAAGCCTAAAATACCACAACGGAGACCCCGGACTAATGTACAACTTAAGCTGTACATCAAGCAAGAATGGGAAAGAATTCCACCTGAAAAGCTTCAAAAATGTAGTCTCCTCAGTTCCCTAACGTTTACCGAGTGTTGTTAAAAGGAAAAGCCATGTAACACAGTGGTAAAAATGCCCCTGTGCCAACTTTTTTGCAATGTGTTGCTGACATTAAATTCTAAATTAATGATTATTTGCAAAAAAATAAAAATACGTTTCTCAGTTCGAACATTAAATAGTTTGTCTTTGCAGTCTATTCAATTGAATATAAGTTGAAATCGATTTGCAAATCATTGTATTCTCTTTTAATCTACCATTTACACATCATGCCAACTTCACTGGTTTTGAAAGGCAAGGTTGTTTTATAAACATCTCCGCCATGCTTTCATGGTTGGATTTTTAATTTTCGGGACTTATGCAGATCCCAAATACACAAAAACAGCTACATGTGTGTAAGAAAACTTGTGTTTGCATAATAGGTCCCCCTTTGAGTCCACTACAAATGATCATTATATTGAAAAATAAATAAAACTGTTGAAGACTATAGCCAGATGTTTTTTTTGCCTGTGTAAATAATAATCCAGCCTTCATCATTTTATTTTCACAAGTCTTCTGCGTGACTGCCTCTTTTCTTCTCCCCGGTAATTGATTCCATTATACCAGGCGAGCTGAAGGAATTCATCGTGATGATTAGTGTGACGCAGGCTGTCGGGATGAAGGTTCAGAGTTCACAGATGGAGGTGAGCCCTTCAAAAATCTGATCTAATTTGTCTCATTTCTTCACAGTCTGACACCTTGTTGATTGCTTTCTCCTCATAATTGTGGCGGTAAGTAGCTTTAGATTTGTGTGCACTCACCTAACATCTTCTGACAAACACATGCGAGTTTTTTTAGGCAATAGATTGTTAGATTTGTATACAGTGTAAACCAAATTGGATACTGTTTTGCAAGTGTCCTTCAATATCCACACAGTGCAATAGGGCCATCTGGTGGTCAAACAAGGATCGTACACCTGACCTGCACTGCGGTATCTAATGAGATCAACTTACCATACAAGACCATTTTGGCCAATTGTTTTTGACTAAATATGCTAAATCTGCCTAATTGAGTTGTTTTTCTCTGCAAATACTAAAAATGATTTTGAATCATTATTATTATTATTATTATTATGTTATTATCAGCTGCTGATTTGTTTAACCCTCAGGGGACAAAGCCTGACATACATACATACATACATACATACATACATACATACATACATACATACATACATACATACAATCAGTATATACTATATAATCAGTATATACTATATAATCAGTATATACTATATACTGTGCTTATAATATGTAAGTATCAGAATCAGAATCACTTTATTAATCCCGGAGGGGAAATTAAGATTTTCAGCACAATCCCATTCAAGAGCAGACAAACATATACATTAGTAAATCGGAGGCTACCCAGAAGGTGAGATAACTCCTGGAAATTACTGGCTTTTAATGGTCAAAGGTATAGATGTGTGTGTCCAAGTTAAAGGAAACGGCAGGCTGTCTTCTTTTACGTTTGTAATACATTTATTACAATCTTTGGCAAGCTAGGTAACGTTTGCTGTGGTCTGGAACAACACAGCACACAAACAACTATCAGAAATGCATCCAATGTTACATTCAGATAATGTGTCATGAGACATGCAAAACTAAATTATATACACAGAGGATAAAAGTAAAGGAAATGAGCTCAAATATACCTACACATGAGGCATAATGATGCATTATGTACACACAGCTAGCCCACGGGTCGGCAACCCAAAACGATGAAAGAGCCATAATGGACCAAAAATACAAAAAAAAAAAAAATCTGTCTGGAGCCGCAAAAAATTAAGTCTTATATAAGTGTGATAATGATGGCAACACGTGATGTGTCTTTATTAGCTATATTAGCCTACTATCAAAGGTTGACGCAAATCTTCGTTGACAGAAATGTTGTATTTAAATTTTTATTCTACACATTTTTGCAACATTGGAAATCATTAGTAAAATGGAGTCTTCTCACAGGATGAGGTAACTTCTGGAAATTACTGGCTCAGAATGGCCAACGGTATAGATGTGTGTGTCCAAGTTTAAGGAAACGGCAGGCTGTCTTCTTCTAATGGATTTATTACAATCTTTGCGAGCTGGGTAATGTTTGCTGTGGTCTGGAACAACATGGCACACAAACAACTATGACAAATGCAGCCAATATTACATACAGATAATGTGTCATTAGACATGAAAATATAAATTAAATACACAAAGGACATAAGTAAAGGAAATTAAATCAGCTCAAATATGTCACAGTCTCTGTTTATCTCTGTGTGTGTATTTGGGAGAGTGGGTGTGATTTGGGCGTAGGCGTGGCTCCAGCTCTCAGCCTGGCACAGCTGATCCCAGCACCCTAATCACTCACCTGCCTGCCATCAACTCATCACCTACAGCCTACAAATGTTTGGACTTCACTCGACGCGATCGCCAGATCGTTTCACCTTTCTACATGTGGTAACGCTTCTCGCCCCTTTGTTCTTGAATTCTAGCACTTTTGGATGTCTTGGGAATCTGCCATTTTTGTGTTTTTGGCTCCTCATTCTACCCCTGTTTTTTCCCTCTGCCTTCAGTTCCCTACCTGCCGTGTGTGCCTGCTCAGCCTGCTAGCCTCAGCCTGCTAGCCTCAGCCTGCTAGCCTCAGCCTGCTAGCCACAGCCTGCTAGCTACAGCCTGCTAGCCTCAGCCTGCTAGCCTCAGCCTGCTAGCCACAGCCTGCTCGCCTCAGTGTGCTCTCCTGGACTGCCAAACCAAGGACTACGAGCTCCCTCCTTTCCCTCTGGTTGTATTAATAATAACCCTTGAACTTTAAATCTGTGTGTCTTTTCTGCATTTGGGTCCACCAGTTTTACCAACCGTGACAGAACGATCTGGCCTTTTTCAATGGACCCAGCAGATTTTGACCGTGTGAGAGAGGCCCTTGCCAATCAAGGACAGCGTTTGGGAAACCATGACCAACTACTACAGACTCTTATTGACCAGATGTCACGCGTTTCCACCCAGCTCACCACTCTCATAAATCAACAAGCTCAACCACAACCCGAACCACCTGCACGACCTGCACCCCCTGCTGTCCCCGCTGCAGAGCCACACAATCCCCCCGCCTGATAAGTACTCTGGCAATCCTAGCACTTGTCGTGAATTTTTAACTCAGATCCAGCTTGCTTTTGATGCTCAGCACTCTCGCTTTGGCCGTGAGGCAGCCAAAATCGCTTACGTAGCCAACCTGCTACAGGGTCCCCCTTTGAGTTATTTCAATGCCCTTCGTGAGCAAGGATCCCCTGCAGTCCAGTCCTTTGCTGCACTATCTGCAGAACTGAAGCGGGTCTACGACCACCCCATACGAGGGCAGCAAGCAGGTCAGCAGTTGTTGCGACTTCGTCAAGGGAAAAGCTCAGTAAGAGAATTTGCCTGTGAATTCCGGTCCCTAGCGGTGGAGTCTGGCTGGAATGACAAGGCCCTTCTCACTGCTTTCCAGAATGGGCTTAGTCGGGTCATTGGAAGGGAGATTGCTCTGAGGAATGAGCAGCTGTCCCTAGACGAAGCTATTACTGCAGCTATCAACATCTCTGACCAGATGGCCCAGTGGCAAGCTGACCCCGTTCCTTGCAGGTCATCAGAACCCCCCAGCTTTAGACCCAGGCCGGCCGAGCCAAACTTGCCAATGTGCACAGCCTCAACCTCCAGTTCCCCTGTTGAGGAGCCCATGCAGGTGGGCCGGGCTCACCTTACACCTGAAGAGCGCCTCCGCAGAAGGAGGGCACGGGTGTGTCTCTATTGTGGTCAACCTGGCCATTTCCTTGCCACCTGTTCTATGCGGCCAAAAGAGCAGGCTCACCAGTAACAGTGGGGTTCTGGTGAGCCAAGCTGTCTCCTCCCCTAAGTCCCTATGCCGAATGCAGTTTTCTGCTACTCTCCGTTGGCAATCCCAGTCCTTGTCTCTCCTTGCTCTGGGGGACTCGGGGGCGGATGAGAACTTTTTGGACGCCGACGTTGCTTCCCAAGTGGGCATTACCATCGAACCACTTCCCTCACCCTTGCAAACAAATTCCCTGACTGGTCGACTCCTTGCCCGTGTCACTCACCGATCCGAACCTGTGCACCTCCTTGTCTCCGGTAATCATCTTGAACAAATCCAATTCCACATAATCTCTTCTCCTCATGCTCCTGTAGTCCTTGGTCAGCCCTGGTTAAGACTTCACAATCCTCACATTGACTGGGCTGCAGCCAAAGTGGTGAGCTGGAGCTCTTACTGTCTCTCCACCTGCCTGCGGTCTGCCCGCTCCCCTGCTGAGGACACAGTCTCTCCAGTTGTCGCAGAGCCCCCTGATCTGTCCAAGGTTCCCTCTGTCTACCATGACTTAGAAGAGGCCTTCAGCAAGCAACACGCACTGTCCCTCCCTCCGCACCGCCCTTATGACTGTGCCATTGACCTGCTTTCAGGAGCTCCCCTGCCTTCCAGTCGGTTATACAACCTGTCCCGCCCTGAGAGAGAGGCGATGGAGAAGTACATCCATGACTCATTGGCTGCAGGCATTATTCGACCCTCATCTTCCCCACTCGGTGCAGGTTTTTTCTTCGTGGGAAAGAAAGATGGCACTCTACGTCCCTGTATAGATTTTCGGGGGTTGAATAATATCACCATTAAAAACAAATACCCACTGCCTTTGCTGGCATCTGCCTTTGAACCCCTCCAAGGAGCAACTGTGTTTTCCAAGTTAGACCTTCGCAATGCCTACCATTTGATTCGAATGCGAGCTGGTGATGAATGGAAAACAGCCTTTAAGACTCCCCTTGGTCATTTCGAATACTTGGTTAGGCCCTTTGGCTTGACTAATGCCCCATCAGTTTTTCAAGCTCTGGCGAACGATGTCCTCCGAGACCTGATTAACCGCTCCGTCTTTGTGTACCTGGATGATATCCTGATTTTCTCCCGCAACTTGGAGGAACATGTGGTTCATGTCAGACAAGTGCTCCAGCGCCTTCTTGAGAACAAGCTCTACATTAAAGCAGAAAAATGTGAGTTCCATGTTCAGTCCACAAAGTTCCTCGGGTTCATTGTTGAGAGTGGTCAAATGAAGGCAGACCCCGAAAAGGTGCAAGCGGTGGTGGACTGGCCTCAACCAACCTCAGTTAAACGTCTCCAGGGATTTCTTGGCTTTGCAAACTTTTATCGCCGGTTCATCCGGAACTACAGTCAAGTGGTCGCACCCCTCACAAGACTCACATCTCCGTCTGTCCCATTCACTTGGACAGCAGAGGCTGACGTGGCTTTCAAGGACCTTAAGAGACGTTTTACCACAGCCCCTGTCCTGATTCATCCTGACTCCTCACGCCAGTTCATCTTGGAAGTTGATGCCTCAGAGTCTGGAGTGGGGGCTGTACTATCCGAGCGTTCTGCCAAGGACCAGAAGCTCCATCCTTGCGCGTTCTTCTCATATCGGCTAGAACCTGCTGAGCGCAATTATGATGTAGGTAACAGGGAGCTGCTGGCTGTCAAACTCGCTCTGGAAGAATGGAGGTACTGGCTTGAGGGAGCAGAACACCCATTCATCATCTGGACAGACCATAAAAACCTGACCTACATTCAGTCTGCCAAGCGTCTCAATTCCTGTCAGGCCCGGTGGGCTTTGTTTTTTGGTCGATTCCGCTTCACACTGACCTACCGTCCAGGATCCTGCAACGTCAAGCCGGATGCCCTGTCACGTCAGTTCACTTCGGAGGGTCCCACCAGTCCTGAGCCTATCCTTCCGGCGTCTTGTGTGGTGGCCGCAGTGACTTGGGTGATTGAGTCGGTGGTCCGAAGGGCTCAACAAGACCAACCAGACCCGGGTAATGGTCCTGATAACCGCCTCTTTGTGTCTGACGCTGTACATTCATAGGTTCTTCTGTGGGCACACACTTCCCTGTTTGCCTGCCACCCAGGAGTTGGCCGCACCATGACACTCCTCAAGCGACACTTTTGGTGGCCTACCATGGATGCTGATACCCGTGCCTTCGTGTCTGCCTGTACTGTGTGTGCCCGTGGAAAATCCTCCAATCGACCACCTGCTGGCCTACTCCATCCCTTGCCAGTCCCAAGCCGCCCCTGGTCTCATATTTCACTGGACTTTGTCACTGGCCTCCCGCCTTCTCAGAGAAATTCTGTTATCCTCACTATAGTGGACAGATTTTCCAAATCAGTGCATTTCGTGGCTCTACCCAAACTCCCCACGTCCCTGGAAACAGCCAAACTCATGGTCCAGCATGTGTTCCGTCTACATGGAATTCCTTCAGATGTGGTCTCGGATAGAGGGCCTCAGTTTATTTCGGAGGTTTGGAAGGCTTTCTGTCGGGCCATTGGAGCCACTGTGAGTCTGACTTCGGGTTATCACCCTCAGTCAAATGGGCAAACGGAACGGGCAAATCAAGACCTAGAAGCGGCCCTTCGATGTGTCGTTGCTAAGAACCCCTCCTCCTGGAGCACCCACCTGGTATGGGTTGAGTATGCCCACAACTCATTACCCTGTGCGGCCACGGGAGTGTCACCATTTGAGGTGTCCTTAGGTTACCTACCTCCGTTGTTTCCTGCTGAGGAGGATGACATCTCTGTACCTTCAGTCCAGGCTCAGATGCGGCGTTACCGCAAGGTGTGGAAAGATGCTCGTGCTGCCCTCCTCAGCTCTGTGGACCGAAATCGTCGGTATGCTGATCGACATCGAAGTGCGGCACCAATATACCAGCCAGGTCAGCAGGTGTGGCTTTCCTCTAGAGACCTTCCCCTGAAGGTGGACTCAAAGAAACTTGCACCATGGTATGTTGGCCCTTATGAAATCATTTCCATCATCAATCCAACAGTAGTTAAGCTCAAAGTACCTGCACACTGGAGGGTCCATCCCACCTTCCATGTCTCCCTACTGAAGCCTGTTTCGACCAGATCACTGTCTCCCCATGATACGCCCCCCCCCCCCCCACCACCCCGTGTCATCGACGACCACCCAGCCTACACAGTCCGGCGGCTGCTGGATGTGCGCCGTCGGGGTAGAGGTCTGCAGTACCTGGTGGACTGGGAGGGGTATGGACCTGAGGAGCGTTGCTGGGTGCCGCGCAGCTTCATCCTGGACCCTTCCCTCATCTTGGCCTTTCACCGCAGTCACCCGGGCAAGCCTGGGGGATCGCCTGGAGGCGTTCCTTGAGGGGGGGGCACTGTCACAGTCTCTGTTTGTTTGTCTCTGTGTGTGTATTTGGGAGAGTGGGTGTGATTTGGGCGTAGGCGTGGCTCCAGCTCTCAGCCTGGCACAGCTGATCCCAGCACCCTAATCACTCACCTGCCTGCCATCAACTCATCACCTACAGCCTACAAATGTTTGGACTTCACTCGGTGCGATCGCCAGATCGTTTCACCTTTCTACATGTGGTAACGCTTCTCGCCCCTTTGTTCTTGAATTCTAGCACTTTTGGATGTCTTGGGAATCCGCCATTTTTGTGTTTTTGGCTCCTCATTCTACCCCTGTTTTTTCCCTCTGCCTTCAGTTCCCTACCTGCCGTGTGTGCCTGCTCAGCCTGCTAGCCTCAGCCTGCTAGCCTCAGCCTGCTAGCCACAGCCTGCTAGCTACAGCCTGCTAGCCTCAGCCTGCTAGCCTCAGCCTGCTAGCCACAGCCTGCTAGCCACAGCCTGCTCGCCTCAGTGTGCTCTCCTGGACTGCCAAACCAAGGACTACGAGCTCCCTCCTTTCCCTCTGGTTGTATTAATAATAACCAGAGGTGGGACCAAGTCATTGTTTTGCAAGTCACAAGTAAGTCTCAAGTCTTTGCCCTCAAGTCCGAGTCAAGTCCCGAGTCAAGACAGGCAAGCCCCGAGTCAAGTCCAAAGTCAAGACTGGAAAGTCTCAAGTCAAGTCCTAAGTCCTGCATTTTGAGTTTCGAGTCCTTTCAAGTCCTTTTAACCACAGACTAATATATTAACACAGATTGTGTATGCTTTTCAAACGCTGTATTTATTTATTAAAACAAGTGCATTTTAAATTGCAGGAAAGAAAATTGTGCTGACATTGCACTTTATAATAGCACTATTAACCAGTCATTTTAAACATTAACTCATTCCTTTACAGAACAAACACATTGAAAAATAAAGTGCAAATGTACTTATTTGTACAAAAGTGTTAACATTGAAAAAACATGACATATACGTGAACATAACAAAAAAGTTGTACTTTTTATATGTCAGGGCCCTATGCTGCATTGCATCTGCAAAAGACCAAATTAGCCAAGAGTCTGTCAGTCATTTGTGCACGATGGGGGCGTAGTATGATGCCACCATGGCTGAAAACTCGCTCCACTGGAGCACTGGAGGCAGGCACTGCCAAGACTCTCATGGCCACTCGGAACAGTGAAGGAAGAGTCTTCATGTTCAATGCCCAGAACAAAAGGGGGGAGAGAGTTGTTTTGGGTTGGTGCACTACTTGTAAGTTTATCTTGTGTTTTTTATGTTGATTTAATTAAAAAAAAATATATATATATATATATTTCTTGTGCGGCCCGATACCAATCGATCCACGGACCAGTACCGGGCCGCGGCCCGGTGGTTGGGGACCACTGAGGTAAACAACCAACAGTATGTCAGAAAGCTAGCTAAAACGGTACACATATTCATAATATAGTATACATTTTAACTGACCTTTATTTGACTATTTTTGTCTTTTTTTAGGTGGCTAAAATACGCGGTGCTGCTGACCGCCGTCTAACGTTACGTGTGATATATTGACTAACGTAACCCTGCTTAAAAAAAATCACTGAACAAAAAGTATGAATAAGGTAGTGAACTGCAACAGATTCCCGTGTTTGCTATAACGTTATAACGTTAGCAGTGAGTTTACAGCCTCACTGATTTAACTACACAGCAAATAAAAGTCACGTTACTTAGCCAATAAACGTTATCTTACATTCAAAACTTACCGTTTTTGTGCAACTTCAAATGCCGGACGAAGTTGGAAGTTGTTGCCTCTCCATCAGTAATTTTCGAACCGCATGTGTTGCATACTGCAAACCGTTTTGTGTTGACCACCTCGTAATTTTTATACCCAAACAAAATTATTTTAGGTATAATTTTTTGTTCACTGGCGTGTGGTTTGGACATGTCTTCTTTGTTGGTTGTCCTGCAATTTGATTGGATGAATGCTGTGTGATGAAAACAAAGTAGATCTAATTTGATTGGCTGTTGTACTGAGACCACACCAGCTGACACACGCAACGCTGATAGACAAGTACACAATGAAAAATACGGAGCGCTCCCGAATAACTTTTTCATCTTTGGGTTTTGGGGAAAGTAGCAAGTCATGTCAAGTCATGTCAAATCAAAAGGCTCAAGTCCAAGTGAAGTCACAAGTCATTGATGTTAAAGTCTAAGTCGAGTTGCAAGTCTTTTTACATTTTGTCAAGTCGAGTCTAAAGTCATCAAATTCATGACTCGAGTCTGACTCGAGTCCAAGTCATGTGACTCGAGTCCACACCTCTGATAATAACCCTTGCACTTTAAATCTGTGTGTCTTTTCTGCATTTGGGTCCACCAGTTTTACCAACCGTGACAAAATATACCTACAAACGAGGCATAATGATGCAATATGTAAATACAGCTAGCTTAAAATAGCATGTTAGCATTGATTAGCTTGCAGTCATGCACTGACCAAATATGCCTTATAAGCACTCCAACAAGTCAATAACATCAACAAAGCTCACCTTTGTGCATTTACACACAGCTTAAAATGTTTGGTGGACAAATTGAGACAAAGAGAGAGTGGCATAAAACACGTCTTTCTGTGGCAGAATCGGAGAAAGTTGTACATGTAAACAAATTACGATGAGTTCAAGGATCGGTAAAATTACTAGGACAAAACGGTGCTTGCCATCCATCCATCCATTTTCTACCGCTTATTCCCTTTGGGGTCGCGGGGGGCGCTGGAGCCTATCTCAGCTACTATCGGGCGGAAGGCGGGGTACACCCTGGACAAGTCGCCACCTCATCGCAGGGCCAACACAGATAGACAGACAACATTCACACTCACATCCACACACTAGGGCCAATTTTTAGAAAATACTCTCATCAGAGAATCATGTTTAATATAAACAGTGGGATTTCTAACAATTAGGAAGGTTTGTGTCATGTTTGTTCTCCTGCAGAAAATATATTAAAACAAAAAATATATATTTTTCTTCATCTTTTTCCATTTTCCCACATCTCTGAAAGAGGTCCAGGGAGCCAGTAGATTGGCGCTAAAGAGCCACATGCGGCTCTAAAGCTGACCCCCAAGCTAGCCTAAATAGCCTACTTTCCAGCCCTGGTCCCCAGTCAGCAGTCATTGCTGACAGAAGTAAACTAGGATGCTGTGCAGTGTGTCCTGTGCTTTTTCTTTGGCAATCTAAAAAAAAGGCAACAAAGCTCGTTAGCTTTGGAGATGAACTCTTACAGGGTGATTCTATAACATCTTCCTCAGAATTTAATGACTCCATATTTTTTTTAACTCTGCTTCATCTAAAATTAAAACTACCGTATTTTCCGGACATAGGCGCCCTGCGGGTGAATAGTCTATTTTCTATCCTTTCATATATAAAACACATCGCATTTTATCATAAGGCACATTGAAGGGGTCATATTATTGTAGATATTTTTGTGTGAATGTAAAACACTTCCTTGTGGTCTACATAACATTTAATGGTGGTACTTTGGTGAAAATGTTGCATAGATTATGTTTTACAGATCATCTTCAAACCCCTTTCTGACAGTCGCTTCAGGATGCGGCGTTTTGTGGGCTGAGTCTTCTCTCCGTCGTCTTTGTTGTAGCAGTGTAAGTGTGTAAGGACGAGAGTGGAAGAAGTGTCAAAAGATGGAGCTAACTGTCTTAATGACATTCAGACTTTACTTCAATCAATAATGGAGCAGCATCTCCTCATCCGTGGCTCACTAGTGCAACAAAAACGCCGGAAATGTGTACCATAAAAAAAAACGTCCGACCGGAAGTATCTGTTAACTAGATGAGGCAATTCCTGAAGGAATTGCATGTGAATGCTCCAATGCTGACGAACTGCAATCCTGGAATTTTTTTTAGAATTGTTGAAGTAGAGCACACAATTCCCAAACAGGCTGAAGATTTTGAAGTTGGAACAGTGTGAATCAGATGAAAAATGCAGGAATTGGGGAACTTTGAAAAATGTCTCATTGATTTCCATGGGAATTTCAGGTAAAGTTGAAATGGTTGGTGTTGGAATTTTTCAAATCGGTCGAGAAATGTTGAAGTAGTTGGGAAGTTGAGAAATGGTATTACGGAATTCCTGGAATTTCAGGAAAACAAGGAATTTTTCCACTTCAAAAAACAACTTTGTTTGTTGTCCTGATTAAGACAAATGTTTTGACGGTAGAACGGTTGAAATGCATTGTGTGAATGCTTTGGAGCATTCACACAATTAATAGATAATTGTGTAATAACATCACAAGGCAGTTTACTGTATTTTTATGATATTCACTGTTACAAGTGGCTCTCTGAGGGCAGCCATAACTGCCATGTGGCCCTCAATGAAAACCAGTTTCACACCCTGTTATAGGTTGCTAATCAAATAGAACTTTCCAAAACTCCAAATGTAACTATTTAAAAAAAAAAAAATACAATCAGTGCCCTTCCGAATTGGCTCTCTCCTCTAGTAGTTATCCCCCTAAACAACACAAGCAGGGCTCTTCAACGTTTTCCAGACTGAGGACCCCACACTGATGGAGAAACGGAGCGGGGAACCCCAACCTGTATACAATTTTTTTTATTAATTAACTGGTCCTAAATGTACCTTGTTATTGTGCAGTACTAGGACATTTGAATAATACAGTATAGCGCCGTCAATAGCAAGCTGGCCACTAATGCGCTATTTGTTGGCTAAAAACTAGAACCACTAATTGCTAGCAAGCAACTAGAGCACTAATTGCTAGCTATCTTGAACGCTTGTGTGATTATATTAATATAATTATTTATTCAGTTGGCTGTTCTGACATATTTCATGGGAAGGCTAAGGGTATAAACCCTACAGAAAAAGCTGTATCGATGGGAGGAGATGGCATCCGTGACCGAGGCAGGCACCCCTGGCATACAAAGCCGCACCCAGCCCCCATACTGTCACTGCACTGAAGGCTGCTAGGAAAGCATTCCAGCAGACCGCCCTCTGTTTTGCAAACACCTGCTCTGCAGCAGCATTCAGACTCCAGCAGACACAGGCGACGCCAGGGGAATGGACAAGAGCATCAAGGGAGCAACAGCCCCATCCCCCACCAAGTCTGCCCCTCTCAAGTTAAAGCTTGGAGAAGTGATCACCGACCAGGGAAAGCAGCTCCAGCATTGTGTAGAGCATTACCTTGAGCTCTACACCACACCGAACATCATCACCGACTCTGCTCTTGCTGCCTTTCAGACTTCTCACTGTCTTGCCAGTGGAAAGGCCCCGGGGAGTGATGGCATACCGGCAGAAGTTCTGAAGAGTGGAAAGTCTGCGTTGCTCCAGCCACCGCACAAATTCCTCTGCCAACGCTGCGAGGAACAACACAGGCGGGACGCAAGAATTGTCAACTTGTACAAGAACAAGGGAGACAGAATCGACTGCAACAGCCATCGAGGGATCTCCTTGCTCAGCATCGTGGGAAAGGTCTTTGCCCGTGTTGTCCTGACGCGCCTGCAAACCCTCGCCTTTTGCATCTACCCGGAGTGACAGTATGGCATCTGTGCTGGCCGGTCAGCATTGGACATAATATACTTGCTGCACAAACTGCAAGAAACATGCCAAGAACAACAGATGCCCCTCAACCCTGCCTGTATGGACCTGACAAAGGCATTTGACATGGTCAGTAGGATTGGAAGCTTTTTCAGAAGATCGGCTGCCTGCCACAACTAATTGCTGTGACCACGTCATTCCATGAGGACATGCACAGCACAGTCTGCTTCAACGGCGCCATCACCGAGGCCTTCCCAGTCAGTGTCCTTGTGCTGACGCTCTTCAGCATATTATTTTCGGTGCATCCTGCACATCCATTGGCAGGACAATTGCCAAACACAAAAGTCCTACAACAAGCTGGGTTGAGCAGCATATTCACCATCCTGTGTGAGAGGAGTTTACGCTGGCTTGGCCATGTCAGACAGATGGAACCGGGACGCATCCCAAAGAACCTCCTGTATGGCGAACTGGTGAAAGACAAACGACTGATTGGGCGACCACATCTTTGTTTTAAAGAAGCCTGCAAGAAAGACATGAAGCACAGCAGCATCGATGTCTCTTCTTTGGAGTGCCTTGCTCCCGACCGTGGATTTTGGCGTTCAACGTTAAGGAGTTGTATGAAAAGGCGAGAAAAGGCTCCATTGCAGAGAGAAAGACAAGACGGAAGAGAAGGGAACACCAGCTACAACAACCAACATCCTATATTTGCGCCAAGTGCACCAGAGACTGCCATTTGCAGGTTGGGCTCTCATCTCGCAGGTGCCGATAAGACCTGACACATCTTCTCACGTAGACGGACAGATGCCGGCGAGAGGGATTTATTTCATGACCCCCCTGCAGTACCTCTGCGGATCCCCTAAAGGTCACAGACCCATGTTGGAGACCTCTGTTTATGCCAGAAGCCGGCCCTGAAAATAGCCTTATTTGTAGTTTGATGAAAAATGTTAAATCTGCTTTTTTATTAATTCCTGTATTCAAGTATATTTTGTTACAATTGCAATATGTATGGCTTATTGTTGCTAGTGTAGTTATATAATTAACTCATATTCCATCCATCCATTTTCTACCGCTTATTCCCTTCGGGGTCGCGGGGGGCGCTGGAGCCTATCTCAGCTACAATCGGGCGGAAGGCGGGGTACACCCTGGACAAGTCGCCACCTCATCGCAGGGCCAATTAACTCATATTATGTTTTACATATGGTGAATGTTTATATTCACCTTGGAGAAAGCAAACCACCAAGTTTTAATCTAAACCTCAGAATAATGTTTTAAACTTTCTACTTTAAAAAAATGATTTAAACAAACACATTACTTGTCAAAATGAATATAGACATTTTAAATTAAATGCATGTAAATGAACTAGCAAATTAACCATTTTAAATGAATTACATCAGTCAAATGAATGGAACAAGCAGGTTAAATGAACTGAATCCATTCAACATTTAGAGTAATTAAAGGGAATAAATAAACTACAAGAATGGCTACGAGCTTGTAGATTGTCTCTTTTCTCGAAGTCTATTAAACTTTTAACATTCTAAATTCAAGCTTAACTTTTAGCAAGAGGAGGAAAGGTCCTCACAAGCACATCTCTTACAATGCCTTTGCTGTCAGTGTTGACACTGACTACTCTGGCCAGCTTGTACTGTCCTCTCAGGGCATTTTGGTCAGCCAACCAGACCACATCTCCAACAGCAAAATTTCACTCTTTGGTGTGCCATTTGTTCCTTATGAAGAGAGAGTTGTCTCAATTTCTTCCAGAATTTGCTGACTTCAGCTGGAATAGTTTGGAGTCTTTTGTATGGATAGCCATCAAACTGGAAGTCTCCAGTGTCTCCCTTAGGGTTGGCACACCCTAGCAGCAGATCATTTGGGGTGACGTACTTCACACAGTCTTCCCTGCGTTGAGTTCTTGCATCAATGGGTGCAAGAACCCACTTCATTAGCAAGGTTGGCTGCCATGAAGAGGAAAGTTTGGAATTCAACCCAGGTGAAGACGCCGTCTCCGCCAACATTGCTCAAGGCCCGCTTGACCACTCTGACAGCCGCCTCTGCTGCACCATTTCTGTGGGGAGAGTCTATGGGGTGGATTTTCCAAGACCATTCTCTTCCATGCTTGGCAGTTATGTCTTCAACTTGAGACGTGTCCAGTTGATCAAGGAATTTGTATAGCTTTTCAGAGCAGGTTTGGCTCCCACAAAATTAGTGCCAGGGTCTGACCAGAGCTTCCTGGGGTGTCCTCTGATTGAAGTGAACCTTTGATAGGCCAGCAGGAAGCCTTCAGATGACTGGTCACTCACCAGGTCAGTGTGTGTGGCACGGGAGGCCATGGAACAGAAGACGATTCCCCACACTTTTAGCGTGGTTCTTTTCTTGACTTCATCTTTCACGTCATATGGGCCGAATAGGTCCATGGTGGTGAATTCGAAAGGTGAAGCTGGGCCTGTTCGGTCTGGAGGTAAGTCTACCATGATTTGTTGACACTGCTTTGCTGTTTTTCCTGCAAACTATGCAGCTGTCAGCTATCTTTTTGGCAATTATTTGGCCTTTTATCACCCAAGCTGTCTTCCTCATCCGGAGAAGGGTTCCTGCTACCCCCTTGTGGTTAGCTTCATGGGATTCCTGTGCTAGCAATGTAGACACCCATGCTTGGCACGGCAGTTTCATCTTCATTGAACATCTGGATTCTCCCTCCACAAACTAGGAGTCCAGAGTTCACATCTTTGTATACTGCCAATCTGCTTAGAGTTGTGTCTGGATAGGTAAAAAAAAATGTTTTTGTCTTTACAAACCTTACAAAAGATAACTTTTTCCAGTAAAACTCACAAAGATACATTATTACAGGCATTATTAGCCATTTTACATTTATGATTTTATGAGTTATTTAAATAACTGTCATATCAATATGACAGTAAAACTTTCAAACTTATATGACAGTTATTTAAACATAACTCCTAAACCAAACATGTAAAATGGCTAATAATGCCTGTAATAATGTATTATTGTGAATTTTACTAGAAAATAATGCTATTTTTAAGGCTTGCAAACACACAAAAAAACATTTTTACTCAATATGACAGTAATGTTCACCAATTATTATTTATTTATTTTTATTGTGATTACTTATGAAGTATAATGTGAATAAATTGAGAACAGGAAGTGAACAAAAGTTTTAGCAACTGTTATGTAAAAGAAAAGGGGTAGGATTAAATAAGCTCTGCTTCTTCCTACTCCTTTTCGAACATGTTGAAAAGAGAAACTGGAAATTGTGATGTATCATGTTGTATGCTTGCATGTTCGAAATAAACTCAAACTCAACTCAACTCAACTCAACTCAACATTGTTGAAAGTGTTCATCTGAGAGAATTTGTAATTGCAGTGCTATTTATATAAAAATGTTTTGATGCCCCATCTATCTGCCTTTTAACAATATTACTTCCTAGCAATGAAGTAATATTGGGTAATATCAGGTCCCGACCGCTGGCGACGCTGAGTGTGCCCCGCAAATTGCTCCTCGGATGCCTGGGCAGGCGTGGTGGAGGTGTGGGTGGCTCGGACACCTGCAGCGGGAATGTAGAAATATCCCAAACGATAGAGATGAAATTCCCACACCCAGTGCAGCTATGCAACACAGTCACCTAAAGTCAGGAGCTCAACTTATCCCTGACTTGGACTCTAATGCCCTTATACTCATGCTTCTCGGACGGGATGTTATTAGAGTTCACAAAGTCCGTGAAGAGATAAGTGCCCTTAACAACGCACCCTATGCACAAACATTGGACCTCGGGTGGGTCATATTAGGAAACGTGTGTTTAGGTGATGTCCACAAAACTCTCGCTGTGAAGACGCTGTTCACAAATACAACTGAGAAGGGGCATCCTACAATGTTTTAGCCATGCCCAAATGTATTTAACATAATAGAGAGACATTGTGAGATACAAGTTCCATTCACCTTCAGCACTCAACTTGTGGATAGCGCTTGTGAACCTGATCTTTAGGATGTAATCTGTTCAACCAAACCAGACACGACAATTACATCGCACCCTCCATTCAGGACAAAGCCTTTTTGAAAATAATGGAAGAAGGACTGTGGGGGGGGGGTGATCAGGGCTGCTTGCAGGAGGAAAAGTCACCGCCACTGTCCATGGTACTGAAGAAGGGGCATGTGCTGACGGCAAGACACAGCTGGCAGGTGATTAGATTTCACAGGTGGTACGTGTTAATCTAATCATCTGTTGTCTTTAACAGTAAGCGGCCGGGAGCAAAGGAGAGAGGAGGATATGGATGGGACTGAAAAGTCACATTCTATTAGAAGAGAATTTTGGTTGATGAATTTCATGCACGCTTGGCTCCGGTGCCGTGTCTGTCAGTGGGACCGCTAGGAAGCGACTTCCACATCTGGCACCCAACTAAAAGCAAAGAGGACAATGGCTACACCGAGGCCAGTTGCAGCACTGGGGCAGCTCATGGTCGAGGTGACTGCATCGAATCAGTGGCAGTAGGAGGCCATGCAAAAACCAATTGCGCAGCAGAGCCAGGTGCTGCAAGCGGTGGTGGAGCTCAATCGGATAATGGTCCGTTTCTATTGGCCAGACATTCGGGCAGACGTGCGCCGCTGGTGCGCGGCTTGCCCGGACTGTCAACTAGTCAAACCCGCGGCCACCCCTTTGCGACCATTACCACTCATAAAGGTCCCGTTTGAGGGAATTGGCATGGACCTCGTCGGACCATTTCACCCGAGCACCCAGAGATATCGCTTTGCGCTAGTCCTGGTGGATTACGCAACGCGCTATCCCGAAGCAGTACCGCTGCCCTCCATCTCTGCAAAGAGTGTAGCGCAGGCACTGTTTCAAGTTATCTCCCAATTTGGAATCCCGAAAGAGATTCTGACTGACCAGGGCACGTCCTTTATGTCACGCACGTTAAAAGAGCTGTACGTATTATTGGGGATCAAATCCATTCAGACCAGCATTTACCACCCACAGACGGATGAGCTGGTAAACGGCTGAATAGAACCTTGAAATCCATGATCCGGAAGTTCGTACACGAGGACAAACCAAATTGGCATAAATGGTTGGATCCCCTGTTATTTGCAGTGCGGGAGGTTCCTCAGGCCTCCACGGGGTTTTCCCCATTTGAACTGTTGTTCGGCAGGAGGCCGCACGGGGTGCTGGACCTAGTGAAAGAAAGCTGGGCACAGTGGAGGGAGAGTGCCTCGCCATCCGGTGGGCGGTCGGGGCCCTACGGTACTACCTGCTGGGACGCCCGGCCTAAGTCTGACGGTGGAGGTATGTGGGGGGGAAGTGTGATCAGCGCTGCTTGCAGGAGGAAAAGTCACCGCCGCTGTCCATGGCAGGGGAGGGGCATGTGCTGACGGCGAGACACAGCTGGCAGGTGATTAGATTTCACAGGTGGTACGTGTTAATCTAATCATCTGTTGTCTTTAACAGTAGGCGGCCGAGATCAGAGGAGAGAGGAGGATACAGATGGGATTGAAAAGCCACATTCTATTAGAAGAGAGAACTTTGGTTAATGAATTTCATTAAAACCTTGTTAAACCTGCACGCTTGGCTCCGGTGCCGTGGCTGTCAGAGGGACCGCTAGGAAGCGACTTCCACAATGACTACAAAAGGACACAGACAAGAGCTGGACAGCTCCATTAGATTTGCAAGTACAAAAAATGGGGTTTACCCACAATGACATTATACTGTTACACTCAATATGACAGTTATTTAAAAATAACTCCTAAACTAATTTTGCCTGGAGAAAGGTATCTTTGTGACTTTTACTGGAAAAAAAAAAATTGTAACACAAAAAGTAGTTTTTTACTCAATATGACAGAAATGTTCTTAAAATCCTGAGATAATGCGAAAAAAGCAATACAAATGTATTCCAACATAACTTCTAAACAACACATGCAAAATGGCTAATAATGCCTGGAGACATGAATCTTTGTTAGTTTTACTAGAAAAATTATCTTTTGTAAGCTTTGCAAAGACACAAGTTTGTTTTTTTATTCAATATAGGTGAGGGATCAGACAAAGAGCAGCTCGAAGACCTCGATGAAGAACACAAACCAAGGACCCAGATTTCCCTCGCCCGGACGCGGGTCACCGGGGCCCCCCTCTGGAGCCAGGCCCGGAGGTGGGGCACGATGGCGAGCGCCTGGTGGCCGGGCCTGTCCCCATGGGGCCCGGCCGGGCACAGCCCGAAGAGGCAACGTGGGTCCCCCCTCCAATGGGCTCACCACCCATAGCAGGGGCCATAGAGGTCAGGTGCAGTGTGAGCTGGGTGGCAGCCGAGGGCAGGGCACTTGGCGGTCCGATCCTCGGCTACATAAGCTGGCTCTTGGGACGTGGAACGTCACTTCGCTGGGGGGGAAGGAGCCTGAGCTAGTGCGTGAGGTAGAGAAGTTCCGGCTAGATATAGTCGGACTCACTTCGACGAACAGCAAGGGCTCTGGAACCACTTCTCTTGAGAGGGGCTGGACTCTCTTCCACTCTGGCGTTGCCGGCAGTGAGAGGCGACGGGCTGGGGTGGCAATTCTTGTTGCCCCTCGGCTCAAAGCCTGCACGTTGGAGTTCAACCCGGTGGGGGGACGGGTCCTGACTGTTGTTTGCGTTTATGCGCCTAACAGCAGCTCAGAGTACCCACCCTTTTTGGATTCACTCGAGGGAGTACTGGAGAGTGCTCCCCCGGGTGATTCCCTCGTTCTACTGGGGGACTTCAACGCTCATGTTGGCAGCGACAGTGAAACCTGGAGAGGTGTGATTGGGAAGAATGGCCGCCCGGATCTGAACCCGAGTGGTGTTCTGTTATTGGACTTTTGTGCTCGTCACAGATTGTCGATAGCAAACACCATGTTCAAACATAAGGGTGTCCATATGTGCACTTGGCACCAGGACACCCTAGGCCGCAGTTCCATGATCGACTTTGTAGTTGTGTCATCGGATTTGCGGCCTCATGTTTTGGACACTCGGGTGAAGAGAGGGGCGGAGCTTTCTACCGATCACCACCTGGTGGTGAGTTGGCTGCGATGGTGGGGGAGGATGCCGGACAGACCTGGCAGGCCCAAACGCATTGTGAGGGTTTGCTGGGAACGCCTGGCAGAGTCTCCTGTCAGAGAGAGTTTCAATTCCCACCTCCGGAAGAACTTTGAACATGTCACGAGGGAGGTGCTGGACATTGAGTCCGAGTGGACAATGTTCCGTACCTCTATTGTCGAGGCGGCCGATTGGAGCTGTGGCCGCAAGGTAGTTGGTGCCTATCGTGGCGGTAATCCTAGAACCCGTTGGTGGACGCCGGCGGTGAGGGATGCCGTCAGGCTAAAGAAGGAGTCCTATCGGGTTCTTTTGGCTCATGGGACTCCTGAGGCAGCAGACAGGTACCGACAGGCCAAGCGGTGTGCGGCTTCAGCGGTCGCGGAGGCAAAAACTCGGACATGGGAGGAGTTCGGGGAGGCCATGGAAAAAGACTTCCGGACGGCTTCGAAGCAATTCTGGACCACCATCCGCCGCCTCAGGAAAGGGAAGCAGTGCAGTGTCAACACCGTGTATGGTGGGGATGGTGCTCTGCTGACCTCGACTGCGGATGTTGTGGATCGGTGGAGGGAATACTTCGAAGACCTCCTCAATCCTACCAGCACGTCTTCCTATAAGGAAGCAGGGCCTGGGGAATCTGTGGTGGGCTCTCCTATTTCTGGGGCTGAGGTTGCCGAGGTAGTTAAAAAGCTCCTCAGTGGCAAGGCCCCGGGGGTGGATGAGATCCGCCCGGAGTTCCTTAAGGCTCTGGATGTTGTGGGGCTGTCTTGGTTGACAAGACTCTGCAACATCGCGTGGACATCTGGGGCGGTACCTCTGGATTGGCAGACCGGGGTGGTGGTTCCTCTCTTTAAGAAGGGGAACCGGAGGGTGTGTTCCAACTATCGTGGGATAACACTCCTCAGCCTTCCCGGTAAGGTCTATTCAGGTGTACTGGAGAGGAGGCTACGCCGGATAGTCGAACCTCGGATTCAGGAGGAACAGTGTGGTTTTCGTCCTGGTCGTGGAACTGTGGACCAGCTCTATACACTCGGCAGGGTCCTTGAGGGTGCATGGGAGTTTGCCCAACCAGTCTACATGTGCTTTGTGGACTTGGAGAAGGCATTCGACCGTGTACCCCGGGAAGTCCTGTGGGGAGTGCTCAGAGAGTATGGGGTAACGGACTGTCTTATTGTGGCAGTTCGCTCCCTGTATAATCAGTGTCAGAGCTTGGTCCGCATTGCCGGCAGTAAGTCGGACACGTTTCCAGTGAGGGTTGGACTCCGCCAAGGCTGCCCTTTGTCACCGATTCTGTTCATAACCTTTATGGACAGAATTTCTAGGCGCAGTCAGGGCGTTGAGGGGATCTGGTTTGGTGGCTGCAGGATTAGGTCACTGCTATTTGCAGATGATGTGGTCCTGATGGCTTCCTCCGGCCAAGATCTTCAGCTCTCACTGGATCGGTTCGCAGCCGAGTGTGAAGCGACTGGGATGGGAATCAGCACCTCCAAGTCCGAGTCCATGGTTCTCTCCCGGAAAAGGGTGGAGTGCCATCTCCGGGTTGGGGAGGAGATCTTGCCCCAAGTGGAGTTCAAGTACCTCGGAGTCTTGTTCACGAGTGGGGGAAGAGTGGATCGTGAGATCGACAGGCGGATCGGTGCGGCATCTTCAGTAATGCGGACGCTGTATCGATCCGTTGTGGTGAAGAAGGAGCTGAGCCGGAAGGCAAAGCTCTCGATTTACCGGTCGATCTACGTTCCCATCCTCACCTATGGTCATGAGCTTTGGGTCATGACCGAAAGGACAAGATCACGGGTACAAGCGGCCGAAATGAGTTTCCTCCGCCGAGTGGCGGGGCTCTCCCTTAGAGATAGGGTGAGAAGCTCTGTCATTCGGGGGGAGCTCAAAGTAAAGCCGCTGCTCCTCCACATCGAGAGGAGCCAGATGAGGTGGTTCGGGCATCTGGTCAGGATGCCACCCGAACGCCTCCCTAGGAAGGTGTTTCGGGCACGTCCGACTGGTAGGAGGCCACGGGGAAGACCCAGGACACGCTGGGAAGACTATCTCTCCCGGCTGGCCTGGGAACGCCTCGGGATCCCCCGGGAGGAGCTGGACGAAGTGGCTGGGGAGAGGGAAGTCTGGGCTTCCCTGCTTAAGCTGCTGCCCCCGCGACCCGACCTCGGATAAGCGGAAGAAGATGGATGGATGGATGGATGGACATGGATCTTTGTTAGTTTTATTAGAAAAATTATCTTTTGTAAGCTTTGCAAAGACACAAGTTTGTTTTTTTATTCAATATAACAGTATAACTGTCATACTATATATGAAAGTTATATAAACATAACTCCAAAACAAAACATGCATTATGTCTAAAAATGCCTTTAATATTGTATCTATGTGAGTTTTACTAGAATCAGTTGTTTTTGTAAAGATTGCAAATACAAAAATTGGGTTTTACTCACTATACTGTCACACTCAATATGACAGTTATTGAAACCTAACTCCTAAACCACACATGCAAAATGGCTAATATTGCCTGGAGAAATGTATCTTAGTGAGTTTTATTGAAAAAAAACAACATTTTGTAAGGTTTGCAAACACAAAAAGTATTATTCTAACTCAATATGACATTAACGTTCATAACATCCTGAGATAATGCAAAAAAAAGCAATAAAAATGTTTTCCGACATAATTCCTAAACAAAACATGCAAAATGTCTAAAAATGGCTGACATATTGAATTCATGTGAGTTTTACTAGAATCAGTTGTTCAAGCAAGGTCTGCAAAAACAAAAAATAGGTTTTACTCACTATGACAAAATACTGTCACACTCAATATGAAGTTATTTAAACATAACCCTAAAACACACATGAAAATTGGCTAATAAGGCCTGAAATAATGTATTCTTGGGAATTTTACTCAAAACATATGCTTTTTTTAAATCTTGAAAACACAAAAAGTAGTTTTTTTACTCAATATGACAATAATAATCTTAGAATCCTGAGATAATGCGAAAAAAGCAATAAAAATGTATTCAAACATAACTTCTAAACAACACATGCAAAATGGCTAATAATGGCTGGAGACATGAACCTTTGTTAGTTTTACTAGCAAAATGATCTTTTGTAAGGTTTGCAAAGACACAAGTTAGTTTTTTTATTCAATATAACAGTATAACTGTCATACTAAATATGAAAATTTATAAACATAACTCCAAAACCAAACATGCAATCTGTGTAAAAATGTCTGTAATATTGAATCTATGTGAGTTTTACCAGAATCAGGTATTTTGGTAAGGTTTACAAATACAAAAATTTGGTTTTACTCATAATGACAGTATAACTGCCACACTCAATATGACAGTTATATAAACATAACTCCTAAACCACATATGCAAAATGCCTGGAGAAATGTATTTTTGTGAGTTTTACTGGAAAAAAAAAACATTTTGTAAGGTTTGCAAACACAAAAAGGTAGTTTTTTTACTCAATATGACAGTAATGTTCTAAAATCCTGAGATAATGCGAAAAAAGCAATAAGAATGTATTCCAACATATTTCCTAAACAAAACATGCATCATGTCTAAAAATGCCTGTAATATTGAATCCATGTGAGTTTTACTAGAATCAGTTGTTTTTGTAAAGTCTACAAATACAAAAATTAGGTTTTACTCAACATGACAGTATACTATCACACTCAATATGACAGTTATTTAAACATAACTCCTAAACCACACATGGAAAATGGCTAATAATGCCTGAAATAATGCATTCTTGGGAGTTTTACTCGAAATATATGCTTTTTTTAAAATCTTGCAAACACAAAAGTAGTTTTTTTTTACTCAATATGACAGTAATAATCTTAGAATCCTGAGATAATACGAAAAAAGCAATAAAAATGTATTCAAACATAACTTCTAAACAACACATGCAAAATGGCTAATAATGCCTGGAGACATGAATCTTTGTTAGTTTTACTAGAAAAAATATATTTTATAAGGTTTTTGCAAAGACACAAGTTAGTTTTTTTATTCAATATAACAGTATAACTGTCATACTAAATATTACATTTATATAAACATAACTCCAAAACCAAACATGCAATCCGTCTAAAAATGCCTGTAGTAAAGAATCTATGTGAGGTTTACCAGAATCAGGTATTTTGGTAAGGTTTACAATTACAAAAATTAGGTTTTACTCATAATGACAGTATAACTGCCACACTCAATATGACAGTTATTTAAACATAACTCCTAAACCACACATGCAAAAAGGCTAATAATGCCTGGAGACATGAATCTTTGTTAGTTTTACTAGAAAAAATATCTTTTATAAGATTTTTGCAAAGACACAAGTTAGTTTTTTTATTCAATATAACAGTATAACTGTCATACTAAATATTACATTTATATAAACATAACTCCAAAACCAAACATGCAATCCGTCTAAAAATGCCTGTAGTAAAGAATCTATGTGAGGTTTACCAGAATCAGGTATTTTGGTAAGGTTTACAAATACAAAAATTAGGTTTTACTCATAATGACAGTATAACTGCCACACTCAATATGACAGTTATTTAAACATAACTCCTAAACCACACATGCAAAAAGGCTAATAATGCCTGGAGACATGAATCTTTGTTAGTTTTACTAGAAAAAATATATTTTATAAGATTTTTGCAAAGACACAAGTTAGTTTTTTTATTCAATATAACAGTATAACTGTCATACTAAATATGAAAGTTATATAAACATAACTCCAAAACCAAACATGCAATCCGTCTAAAAATGCCTGTAGTAATGAATCTATGTGAGGTTTACCAGAATCAGGTATTTTGGTAAGGTTTACAAATACAAAAATTAGGTTTTACTCATAATGACAGTATAACTGCCACACTCAATATGAGAGTTATTTAAAAATAACTCCTAAACTAATTTTGCCTGGAGAAAGGTATCTTTGTGACTTTTACTGGAAAAAAAAAATTGTAAGGCTTGTAACACAAAAAGTAGTTTTTTACTCAATATGACAGAAATGTTCTTAAAATCCTGAGATAATGCGAAAAAAGCAATACAAATGTATTCCAACATAACTTCTAAACAACACATGCAAAATGGCTAATGATGCCTGGAGACATGAATCTTTGTTAGTTTTACTAGAAAAATTATCTTTTGTAAGCTTTGCAAAGACACAAGTTTTTTTTTTTTATTCAATATAACAGTATAACTGTCATACTATATATGAAAGTTATATAAACATAACTCCAAAACCAAACATGCATTATGTCTAAAAATGCCTTTAATATTGTATCTATGTGAGTTTTACTAGAATCAGTTGTTTTTGTAAAGATTGCAAATACAAAAATTGGGTTTTACTCACTATACTGTCACACTCAATATGACAGTTATTGAAACCTAACTCCTAAACCACACATGCAAAATGGCTAATATTGCCTGGAGAAATGTATCTTAGTGAGTTTTATTGAAAAAAAAAAAACATTTTGTAAGGTTTGCAAACACAAAAAGTATTTTTCTAACTCAATATGACATTAACGTTCTTAACATCCTGAGATAATGCAAAAAAAAGCAATAAAAATGTTTTCCGACATAATTCCTAAACAAAACATGCAAAATGTCTAAAAATGGCTGACATACTGAATTCATGTAAGTTTTACTAGAATCAGTTGTTTAAGCAAGGTCTGCAAAAACAAAAAATAGGTTTTACTCACTATGACAAAATACTGTCACACTCAATATGAAGTTATTTAAACATAACCCTAAAACACACATGAAAATTGGCTAATAAGGCCTGAAATAATGCATTCTTGGGAATTTTACTCAAAACATATGCTTTTTTTAAATCTTGAAAGCACAAAAAGTACTTTTTTTACTCAATATGACAATAATAATCTTAGAATCCTGAGATAATGCGAAAAAAGCAATAAAAATGTATTCAAACATAACTTCTAAACAACACATGCAAAATGGCTAATAATGGCTGGAGACATGAACCTTTGTTAGTTTTACTAGCAAAATGATATTTTGTAAGGTTTGCAAAGACACAAGTTAGTTTTTTTATTCAATATAACAGTATAACTGTCATACTAAATATGAAAATTTATAAACATAACTCCAAAACCAAACATGGAATCTGTGTAAAAATGTCTGTAATATTGAATCTATGTGAGTTTTACCAGAATCAGGTATTTTGGTAAGGTTTACAAATACAAAAATTTGGTTTTACTCATAATGACAGTATAACTGCCACACGCAATATGACAGTTATATAAACATAACTCCTAAACCACATATGCAAAATGCCTGGAGAAATGTATTTTTGTGAGTTTTACTGGAAAAAAAAATATTTTGTAAGGTTTGCAAACACAAAAAGGTAGTTTTTTTTACTCAATATGACAGTAATGTTCTAAAATCCTGAGATAATGCGAAAAAAGCAATAAGAATGTATTCCAACATATTTCCTAAACAAAACATGCATCATGTCTAAAAATGCCTGTAATATTGAATCCATGTGAGTTTTACTAGAATCAGTTGTTTTTGTAAAGTCTACAAATACAAAAATTAGGTTTTACTCAACATGACAGTATACTATCACACTCAATATGACAGTTATTTAAACATAACTCCTAAACCACACATGGAAAATGGCTAATAATGCCTGAAATAATGCATTCTTGGGAGTTTTACTCGAAATATATGCTTTTTTTTAAAATCTTGCAAACACAAAAGTAGTTTTTTTTTACTCAATATGACAGTAATAATCTTAGAATCCTGAGATAATACGAAAAAAGCAATACAAATGTATTCAAACATAACTTCTAAACAACACATGCAAAATGGCTAATAATGCCTGGAGACATGAATCTTTGTTAGTTTTACTAGAAAAAATATATTTTATAAGGTTTTTGCAAAGACACAAGTTAGTTTTTTTATTCAATATAACAGTATAACTGTCATACTAAATATTACATTTATATAAACAGAACTCCAAAACCAAACATGCAATCCGTCTAAAAATGCCTGTAGTAAAGAATCTATGTGAGGTTTACCAGAATCAGGTATTTTGGTAAGGTTTACAAATACAAAAATTAGGTTTTACTCATAATGACAGTATAACTGCCACACTCAATATGACAGTTATTTAAACATAACTCCTAAACCACACATGCAAAAAGGCTAATAATGCCTGGAGACATGAATCTTTGTTAGTTTTACTAGAAAAAATATCTTTTATAAGATTTTTGCAAAGACACAAGTTAGTTTTTTTATTCAATATAACAGTATAACTGTCATACTAAATATGAAAGTTATATAAACATAACTCCAAAACCAAACATGCAATCCGTCTAAAAATGCCTGTAGTAATGAATCTATGTGAGGTTTACCAGAATCAGGTATTTTGGTAAGGTTTACAAATACAAAAATTAGGTTTTACTCATAATGACAGTATAACTGCCACACTCAATATGAGAGTTATTTAAAAATAACTCCTAAACTAATTTTGCCTGGAGAAAGGTATCTTTGTGACTTTTACTGGAAAAAAAAAATTGTAAGGCTTGTAACACAAAAAGTAGTTTTTTACTCAATATGACAGAAATGTTCTTAAAATCCTGAGATAATGCGAAAAAAGCAATACAAATGTATTCCAACATAACTTCTAAACAACACATGCAAAATGGCTAATGATGCCTGGAGACATGAATCTTTGTTAGTTTTACTAGAAAAATTATCTTTTGTAAGCTTTGCAAAGACACAAGTTTTTTTTTTTATTCAATATAACAGTATAACTGTCATACTATATATGAAAGTTATATAAACATAACTCCAAAACCAAACATGCATTATGTCTAAAAATGCCTTTAATATTGTATCTATGTGAGTTTTACTAGAATCAGTTGTTTTTGTAAAGATTGAAAATACAAAAATTGGGTTTTACTCACTATAATGTCACACTCAATATGACAGTTATTGAAACCTAACTCCTAAACCACACATGCAAAATGGCTAATATTGCCTGGAGAAATGTATCTTAGTGAGTTTTATTGAAAAAAAAACAAACATTTTGTAAGGTTTGCAAACACAAAAAGTATTTTTCTAACTCAATAGGACATTAACGTTCTTAACATCCTGAGATAATGCAAAAAAAAGCAATAAAAATGTTTTCCGACATAATTCCTAAACAAAACATGCAAAATGTCTAAAAATGGCTGACATATTGAATTCATGTGAGTTTTACTAGAATCAGTTGTTCAAGCAAGGTCTGCAAAAACAAAAAATAGGTTTTACTCACTATGACAAAATACTGTCACACTCAATATGAAGTTATTTAAACATAACCCTAAAACACACATGAAAAATGGATAATAAGGCCTGAAATAATGCATTCTTGGGAATTTTACTCAAAACATATGCTTTTTTTAAATCTTGAAAACACAAAAAGTAGTTTTTTTACTCAATATGACAATAATAATCTTAGAATCCTGAGATAATGCGAAAAAAGCAATAAAAATGTATTCAAACATAACTTCTAAACAACACATGCAAAATGGCTAATAATGGCTGGAGACATGAACCTTTGTTAGTTTTACTAGCAAAATGATATTTTGTAAGGTTTGCAAAGACACAAGTTAGTTTTTTTATTCAATATAACAGTATAACTGTCATACTAAATATGACAATTTATAAACATAACTCCAAAACCAAACATGGAATCTGTGTAAAAATGTCTGTAATATTGAATCTATGTGAGTTTTACCAGAATCAGGTATTTTGGTAAGGTTTACAAATACAAAAATTTGGTTTTACTCATAATGACAGTATAACTGCCACACGCAATATGACAGTTATATAAACATAACTCCTAAACCACATATGCAAAATGCCTGGAGAAATGTATTTTTGTGAGTTTTACTGGAAAAAAAAATATTTTGTAAGGTTTGCAAACACAAAAAGGTAGTTTTTTTTACTCAATATGACAGTAATGTTCTAAAATCCTGAGATAATGCGAAAAAAGCAATAAGAATGTATTCCAACATATTTCCTAAACAAAACATGCATCATGTCTAAAAATGCCTGTAATATTGAATCCATGTGAGTTTTACTAGAATCAGTTGTTTTTGTAAAGTCTACAAATACAAAAATTAGGTTTTACTCAACATGACAGTATACTATCACACTCAATATGACAGTTATTTAAACATAACTCCTAAACCACACATGGAAAATGGCTAATAATGCCTGAAATAATGCATTCTTGGGAGTTTTACTCGAAATATATGCTTTTTTTAAAATCTTGCAAACACAAAAGTAGTTTTTTTTTACTCAATATGACAGTAATAATCGTAGAATCCTGAGATAATACGAAAAAAGCAATAAAAATGTATTCAAACATAACTTCTAAACAACACATGCAAAATGGCTAATAATGCCTGGAGACATGAATCTTTGTTAGTTTTACTAGAAAAAATATATTTTATAAGGTTTTTGCAAAGACACAAGTTAGTTTTTTTATTCAATATAACAGTATAACTGTCATACTAAATATTACATTTATATAAACATAACTCCAAAACCAAACATGCAATCCGTCTAAAAATGCCTGTAGTAAAGAATCTATGTGAGGTTTACCAGAATCAGGTATTTTGGTAAGGTTTACAAATACAAAAATTAAGTTTTACTCATAATGACAGTATAACTGCCACACTCAATATGACAGTTATTTAAACATAACTCCTAAACCACACATGCAAAAAGGCTAATAATGCCTGGAGACATGAATCTTTGTTAGTTTTACTAGAAAAAATATCTTTTATAAGATTTTTGCAAAGACACAAGTTAGTTTTTTTATTCAATATAACAGTATAACTGTCATACTAAATATGAAAGTTATATAAACATAACTCCAAAACCAAACATGCAATCCGTCTAAAAATGCCTGTAGTAATGAATCTATGTGAGGTTTACCAGAATCAGGTATTTTGGTAAGGTTTACAAATACAAAAATTAGGTTTTACTCATAATGACAGTATAACTGCCACACTCAATATGACAGTTTTTTAAAAATAACTCCTAAACTAATTTTGCCTGGAGAAAGGTATCTTTGTGACTTTTACTGGAAAAAAAAAATTGTAAGGCTTGTAACACAAAAAGTAGTTTTTTACTCAATATGACAGAAATGTTCTTAAAATCCTGAGATAATGCGAAAAAAGCAATACAAATGTATTCCAACATAACTTCTAAACAACACATGCAAAATGGCTAATGATGCCTGGAGACATGAATCTTTGTTAGTTTTACTAGAAAAATTATCTTTTGTAAGCTTTGCAAAGACACAAGTCTGTTTTTTTTATTCAATATAACAGTATAACTGTCATACTATATATGAAAGTTATATAAACATAACTCCAAAACCAAACATGCATTATGTCTAAAAATGCCTTTAATATTGTATCTATGTGAGTTTTACTAGAATCAGTTGTTTTTGTAAAGATTGCAAATACAAAAATTGGGTTTTACTCACTATACTGTCACACTCAATATGACAGTTATTGAAACCTAACTCCTAAACCACACATGCAAAATGGCTAATATTGCCTGGAGAAATGTATCTTAGTGAGTTTTATTGAAAAAAAAAAAAACATTTTGTAAGGTTTGCAAACACAAAAAGTATTTTTCTAACTCAATATGACATTAACGTTCTTAACATCCTGAGATAATGCAAAAAAAAGCAATAAAAATGTTTTCCGACATAATTCCTAAACAAAACATGCAAAATGTCTAAAAATGGCTGACATATTGAATTCATGTGAGTTTTACTAGAATCAGTTGTTTAAGCAAGGTCTGCAAAAACAAAAAATAGGTTTTACTCACTATGACAAAATACTGTCACACTCAATATGAAGTTATTTAAACATAACCCTAAAACACACATGAAAAATAAGGCCTGAAATAATGCATTCTTGGGAATTTTACTCAAAACATATGCTTTTTTTAAATCTTGAAAACACAAAAAGTAGTTTTTTTACTCAATATGACAATAATAATCTTAGAATCCTGAGATAATGCGAAAAAAGCAATAAAAATGTATTCAAACATAACTTCTAAACAACACATGCAAAATGGCTAATAATGGCTGGAGACATGAACCTTTGTTAGTTTTACTAGCAAAATGATCTTTTGTAAGGTGTGCAAAGACACAAGTTAGTTTTTTTATTCAATATAACAGTATAACTGTCATACTAAATATGAAAATTTATAAACATAACTCCAAAACCAAACATGGAATCTGTGTAAAAATGTCTGTAATATTGAATCTATGTGAGTTTTACCAGAATCGGGTATTTTGGTAAGGTTTACAAATACAAAAATTTGGTTTTACTCATAATGACAGTATAACTGCCACACTCAATATGACAGTTATATAAACATAACTCCTAAACCACATATGCAAAATGCCTGGAGAAATGTATTTTTGTGAGTTTTACTGGAAAAAAAAAAAATTTTGCAAGGTTTGCAAACACAAAAAGGTAGTTTTTTTACTCAATATGACAGTAGTTCTAAAATCCTGAGATAATGCGAAAAAAGCAATAAGAATGTATTCCAACATATTTCCTAAACAAAACATGCATCATGTCTAAAAATGCCTGTAATATTGAATCCATGTGAGTTTTACTAGAATCAGTTGTTTTTGTAATGTCTACAAATACAAAAATTAGGTTTTACTCAACATGACAGTATACTATCACACTCAATATGACAGTTATTTAAACATAACTCCTAAACCACACATGGAAAATGGCTAATAATGCCTGAAATAATGCATTCTTGGGAGTTTTACTCGAAATATATGCTTTTTTTAAAATCTTGCAAACACAAAAGTAGTTTTTTTTTACTCAATAAGACAGTAATAATCTTATAATCCTGAGATAATACGAAAAAAGCAATAAAAATGTATTCAAACATAACTTCTAAACAACACATGCAAAATGGCTAATAATGCCTGGAGACATGAATCTTTGTTAGTTTTACTAGAAAAAATATATTTTATAAGGTTTTTGCAAAGACACAAGTTAGTTTTTTTATTCAATATAACAGTATAACTGTCATACTAAATATGAAAGTTATATAAACATAACTCCAAAACCAAACATGCAATCCGTCTAAAAATGTCTGTAGTAATGAATCTATGTGAGGTTTACCAGAATCAGGTATTTTGGTAAGGTTTACAAATACAAAAATTAGGTTTTACTCATAATGACAGTATAACTGCCACACTCAATATGACAGTTATTTAAACATAACTCCTAAACCACACATGCAAAATGGCTAATAATGCCTGGAGTAATGCAAGATACATTACTCCCAAAAAAATATTTTGTAAGGTTTGCAAATACACAAGTTTGTTTTTTTTACTCAACTGTCAACTGTTTTTTTTTTACTAACTGTAAACATAACTCCAAATAGAATTAATAGAAATTGAAAGAGTAAATGAAACCAAATTCCTAGGTATAATGATTGATGATGAATTGAACTGGAAATCTCACGTAAAAAATTTACAACATAATAAAGAAACACGTCAATAATGAATAAAGCAAGACATGTTCTAGACAAAAAATTACTTCATATTCTCTACTGCTCACTAGTGTTACCATATCTGAGTTACTGTGTAGAAATATGGGGAAATAACTACAAAAGTACACTTCATTCATTAACGGTGTTACAAAAAAGATCAGTTAGAATAATACATAATGTTGGATATAGAGAACATACAAATCCTTTATTTATTGAATCAAAGATACTGAAATTCCACGACATAGTGAATTTGCAAACAGCTAAAATTATACACAAAGCAAACTACAACCTGCTACCCAAGAATATACAACAATTCTTCTCAAAAAAAGAGGAGAAATATAGTCTTAGAGAAAAATGTAATTTAAAACATGTGTACGCACGTACAACACTTAAGACCTTCAATATATCAGTATGTGGAACTAAATTATGGAATGGATTAAGCAAAGCAATCAAACAATGTACTAATATGATCCACTTCAGGAAACTCTTCAAACTTAAAGTGTTTACAAAGTACAAAGAAGAAGAACCATGATAAACATTCTGAATTTATTTAATTCATCCATTCTTTCACTCTCAAAATAATCTTACTTATCTCATCATATGAAATATAACTTACTTCACCAATTATTATTTATTTATTTATTTTTATTGTGATAACTTATGGAGTATATTGTGAATAAATTGAGAACAGGAAGTGAACTAAAGTTTTAGCAACTGTTATGTAAAAGAAAAGGGGTAGGATTAAATAAGCTCTGCTTCTTCCCACTCCTTTTCGAACATGTTGAAAAGAGAAACTGGAAATTGTGATGTATCATGTTGCATGCTTGCATGTTCGAAATAAACTCAAACTCAACTCAACTCAAAACCCATCCATCCATCCATCCATCCATCCATCTTCTTTCGCTTATCCGAGTCCGGGTCGCGGGGGCAGCAGCCTAAGCAGGGAAGCCCAGACTTCCCTCTCCCCAGCCACATCGTCCAGCTCTTCCCGGGGAATCCCGAGGCGTTCCCCGGCCAGCCGGGAGACATAGTCTTCCCAACGTGTCCTGGGTCTTCCCTGTGGCCTCCTACCGGTTGGACGTGCCCTAAACACCTCCCTAGGGAGGCGTTCGGGTGGCATCCTGACCAGATGCCCGAACCACCTCATCTGGCTCCTCTCGATGTGGAGGAGCAGCGGCTTTACTTTGAGCTCCCCCCGAATGGCTGAGCTTCTCACCCTATCTCTAAGGGAGAGCCCCGCCACCCGGCGGAGGAAACTAATTTCGGCCGCTTGTACCCGTGATTTTGTCCTTGTCCCAAAGCTCATGACCATAGGTGAGGATGGGAACGTTGATCAACCGGTAAATTGAGAGCTTTGCTTTCCGGCTCAGCTCCTTCTTCACCACAACGGATCGATATAGCGTCCGCATTACTGAAGACGCCGCACCGATCCGCCTGTCGATCTCACGATCCACTCTTCCCTCACTCGTGAACAAGACTCCGAGGTACTTGAACTCCTCCACTTGGGGCAGGGTCTCCTCCGCAACCCGGAGATGACACTCCACCCTTTTCCGGGCGAGAACCATGGACTTGGACTTGGAGGTGCTGATTCTCATCCCAGTCGTTTCACACTCAGCTGCGAACCGATCCAGTGAGAGCTGAAGATCCTCGCCAGATGAAGCCATCAGGACCACATCATCTGCAAAAATCAGAGACCTAATCCTGCAGCCACCAAACCGGATCCCCTCAACGCCTTGACTGCGCCTAGAAATTCTGTCCATAAAAGTTATGAACAGAATCGGTGACAAAGGGCAGCCTTGGCGGAGTCCAACCCTCACTGGAAACGTGTCCGATTTACTGCCGGCAATGCGGACTAAGCTCTGACACTGATCATACAGGGAGCGGACCACTCTCTCTCTAAGCACTCTCCACAGGACTTCCCGAGGGACATAGTCGAATGCCTTCTCCAAGTCCACAAAGCACATGTAGACTGGTTGGGCAAACTCCCATGCACCCTCAAGGACCCTGCCGAGAGTATAGAGTTGGTCCACAGTTCCACGACCAGGACGAAAACCACACTATTCTTCCTGAACCCGAGGTTCGACTATCCGGCTTAGCCTCCTCTCCAGTACACCTGAATAGACCTTACCGGGAAGGCTGAGGAGTGTGATCCCACGATAGTTAGAACACACCCTCCGGTTCCCCTTCTTAAAGAGAGGAATCACCACCCCGGTCTGCCCATCCAGAGGTACCGCCCCCGATGTCCACGCGATGCTGCAGAGTCTTGTCAACTGTTGTAATGTTAATGTGCCTTTTTGTTCAGGCAGCACCGTGACCACCACTATTGTTCAGGCGGGGTCCTAGGCAACGGGGCCAGCAGTGTTTTGACAGCAGTAGAGCTAAAGGCTGTGTATGTTGTATCTGTGTGCTGGGCTTCATTAAAAGTTTGAGTTGAGCAATATAAGTACGTTACTTTACTACATTGGCGACGAGGATAAATCAAGACTTCAATGGCGTTGTTTGGAAATTTAACGGATTTTGACCAAGCTACGGATGATTGGCAACAGTATGCTGAACGACTGGATTTTTACTTCGTGGCTAACAAAATCACAAACGAAGGACAACAGAAGGCAATTTTCCTGAGTTTGTGTGGGGCCAAAGTATATGCAGTGTTGCGGGATTTGTGCCAGCCCGGTTAGCCGGCGGATACAGACATGACATTGACGGAGATGCTTCAGAAATTAACGGATCACTTTGCACCAAAACCCAGTTTGATTGTGGAATGATTCAAAGAGCTGAGCCAGAAGGCAAAGCTCTCGGTCTACCGAGCTATCTACATTCCTACTCTCACCTATGGTCATGAAGTGTGGGTAATGACCAAAAGAATAAGATCGCAGATACAAGCGGCTGAAATGAGTTTCCTCAGAAGGGGGGCTGGCATCTCCCTTAGAGATAGGGTGAGAAGTTCAGTCACCCGAGAGAGACTCGGAGTAGAGCCGCTGCTCCTTCGCTTGGAAAGGAGCCAGCGTAGGTGGTTCGGGCATCTCGTGCGGATGCCTCACGAGCGTCTCCCTAGAGAGGTCCTCGTTGCACGTCCCACTGGGAGGAGACCCCGCGGCAGGCCAAGAACCAGATGGGGTAATTACATCTCCCTCTCTGGCCTGGGAACGCTTCGGGATTCCCCAGGAGGAAGTCGCTAATGTTGCTCTGGAGAGGGAAGTCTGGGGGTCTCTGCTGGAGCTGTTGTCCCCGCGACCCGATTCCGGATAAGCGGTTGAAGATGGATGGATGGACGATTCAAATTTCATTCCAAATTGAGACAACAAGGTCAGTCTGTTTCTTCGTTTGTTGCGGAGCTAAGGAGGCTCACGGAACATTGCAAATTTGGAACTGCATTAAATGACATGCTTAGAGACAGACTATTGTGTGGTATCAACGAGGATCGCATCCAACGTCGTTTGTTGTCTGAGGATGATGAAAAATTTACTCTGGCACGGGCCATTGACTTGGCCACATCGATGGAAACAGCATCCAAGGACCTGGCAGACTTACAACTAACTGGGGCAAAAGGAACAGTCCACAAAGTCCAGCTAGGAGCAGTTCGGCGCGTCCCACTGAGTGGCTGTTTCAGATGCGGCGGTAGTCATGGGCCGACAGACTGCCGGTTCATTGATACAGTTTGCCACAATTGCCACAAGAGGGGGCACTTGGCCAGAAAATGTCATAGTGCCAGGCAGATAAGGAAACCTGAAGGACCAACATCAGGTGCAACTTACAGGTTGGGAAATGAGCCGTTGGGAAATGAGACAAAAAATTTAGAATATGCACACACACTCTATAACCTGACTATGGAGGAGAAAGTGGAACCATACAAAGAGCACATACAAATAAATGGACATGACGTTGAATTTGAAATTGACACTGGAGCAGGCATGACGATAATTACTGAGGACACGTACCAAAAGATGGGGGGAGGAAGACTCCAACACACACATGTGAAACTATACACCTACACCAAAGGCAAGGTGGGAATGTTAGGGAAACTGTACGTGCAAGTCAACTACAGAGGGCAGGCTAAACAATTACCATTACTGGTGGTAAAGGGAGAGGGCCCAAATCTCATGGGTAGAAATTGGTTGAACGCAATTAAAATAGATTGGAGCACTGTATTTAGCCAGAGGTTAGGTACGCAGCAGGACTTAGATGAGCTACTCACGAGACATGAGGATGTTTTTAAGAAGGAACTGGGCATGTTAGTCGGGGCCTCAGCAAAAATCTATGTTGAGCGAGATGACAAGCCAAGATATTTCAAAGCTCGACCACTGCCATATGCACTAAAAGACAAAGTTGAGGCTGAATTAGTAAGGCTGGAGAAGGAAGGCATTCTTGAACTCGTGAACTTTTCAGAGTGGGCCGCCCCCATTGTGCCCATCATAAAACCAGACAAAACAACTAGAATCTGTGGGGACTATAAAGTCACTGTAAACCCAGTGTCAAAATTAGATAACTACCCAATCCTGAAAACAGAGGACTTGTTAGCAGTATTAGGAGGTGGACAAAAATTTACCAAACTGGACATGTCTCAAGCCTACCAGCAACTCAGGTTAGATGAAGACTCAAAGAAGTGTTATGATCCGCTGCCCGGATCATATTTTTGTTTACGTTTTCGAGGTACTTGTGTTTTTTTTGTTAGTTTTGGACTCCTTGAGTGCCTGTTTTGTACACCTGAGTTTGTTGCCATGGCTGCTTATTGTTTTCACCTGCCGCGTGTGTTCCCGACACGCACCTGTTGGTCATCACTGACATTATTATTTAAGCCTGCCTTCCCTGTCATTCTGTCTTGCTTCCTAGTTTGTTCTCGTACAACAGATGACGGCTTTTGTTTCCTGCTCTTGTTACTTGTTAGCTCCCACGCTAGCCCATTTAGTTTTTTGCCTTAGTGCTATGAGCACGTTTTTGTTTGTTCCCTTTTGATTTAATTTTTAATAAATAATGCTTCCTACCTGCACGCTGTGTCTGACGCCCGTCTGCATTCCTGGGAGAACGAGCCCCACATCACCATGCGCCCTGGTCGTCACAAGAAGTTCACAACAATAAAAACACATCGAGGACTATACCAGTACACAAGATTGCCGTATGGAGTGTCTTCGGCACCAGGCATTCTCCAGCGCACCATGGATGGTCTATTGCCAGGACTGCCTCAAGTAGTGGTGAGAGTGGATGACATCTTAGTGACAGGGATGGATGATGCTAGCCACTTAAAAAATCTCGTAGAGGTGCTTCAGAGAATTGCAGCTGCAGGCCTTCGCTTGCGACAACAAACGTGTGTTCATGGCACCCAAGGTAGTGTATCTCGGTTACAAAATTAACTGCAACGGCATCCATCCAGTGGCGGATAAAGTTGAAGCCATTGTAAATGCTCCTCAGCCAACTGACCAGACACAGTTGAAATCGTTCCTTGGAATGCTAAATTACTATCACAGATTCTTGCCAAACATATCCACCATCTTGGAGCCTTTACACAAACTGTTGAGAAAGGGAAATGCGTGGAAATGGACGACGAATCAGAGTCGAGCATTCGAGGCAGCAAAAAAGTGTCTCCAATCTGATAAACTATTGATACACTTTGATGACAGAAAGCCATTTTATCTGGCCTGTGATGCTTCGCCATACGGTGTGGGGGCCGTTCTATCTCACCGTTTCCCAGATGGTTCAGAGAAGCCCATTGGATACATGTCCCGTTCACTAACAGTGGCTGAGAGGGGTTACTCTCAATTGGAAAAGGAGGCACTAGCCATCATGTTTGGCCTTAAAAAATGTCATCAATACCTTTTCGGCAAGCACTGCACCATCGTCACAGATCACAAACCGCTGCTGGGTCTTTTGGGTGAGAGCAAAAGCATTCCACAGTTGGCGGCAGCCAGAATGCAGTGGTGGGCCTTGCTTTTGGCAGCTTATGAATACACCTTAGAATACAAGGAAGGCTCGAAACATGGGAACGCTGATGCCTTAAGCCAACTCCCATTGCCAGTCATGCCCAGCAGTACACCACAAGAGGAAGAGGTAATAATGCTGATGGAACCATTTGGCTTGCACACCCTTGCAAGCCAAGCAGATCCGGGACTGGACTAGACGAGATCCAATATTGTCCAGAGTGCAACAATGGCTGTTACATGGTACCTAGCCCAAGGTATGTGCTGATCCACGAGTGAAGCCGTATATGAAAAGACAGCATGAGCTGAGTGTGGAGGATGGCTGCCTTCTGTGGGGGACAAGGGTGGTAATACCACCTCGGGGTCGGCAGGTAATGACGGAAGAACTACATGCAGCTCATCCAGGGGTCTTAAGGATGAAATCCCTAGCCCGGAGTTACGTGTGTTGGCCCAACATGGATGAGGAGTTGGAGGCAGCAGTGCGCAGATGCCATACATGTCAAGCTAAGCAGGCCACACCTCCAGCCGCGCCGCTGCATCCCTGGGAGTGGCCAAATCAGCCATGGATGAGACTACATTAAGATTTTTGCAGGCCCATTCTGGGAAAAATGTTTTTGATTGTCATCGATGCTTACTCCAAGTGGATGGAGATCATCCCAATGCAGTCTATAACCTCCTCAAAAACTATTGAGAAATTGAGAAGCATATTTGCCACTCATGGCATCCCAGCAAGTCTGGTTACAGACAATGGGCCAAGTCTAGTCAGTGCAGAGTTTGAAAATTTCCTCAGAAAAAATGGCGTAAAACATGCGACAACAGCCCCATACCACCCGTCCTCAAATGGCTGTGCGGAGTGCGCTGTACGGGTCTTCAAGGAAGCCATCAAGAAGATGGAGGAGAGAAGTATGGAAACAAAGGTGTCTAGGTTCCTGTTTAAATACAGATCAACCCCTCAGACTACAACCGGCATTACGCCTGCGGAGCTGCTAATGAACAGGAGAATGGATTCAGGCGAGACTCGTGGAGAGGACTGGTCCAGTGTCTTGGACAGCAAAAACTCAAGATGGCAAGCTGGTGAGAAGACATCAGGATCAGATCCGTCCACATTATGATCAGAAGAAAACTCTTCGTGACACATCAGAGGACAGTTTTCCAGAGGATTTCCATTCAGCACCACCAGGAGCAGATTATCAGGAACTAGTTGATCAGGAACCCGATGAGCAGGAACCAGGTGATCAAGCACAGGATGCAGAAGTGGGAGTCAGGCACACCGCTCGCCAAAGGAAACCTCCATCATATCTTAAGGACTATGTTCTCATACAGACTCAGTGATTTCTGGGGGTTGTGTATTACACTAAGCGGGGACTATGAATATTTGAATGGTGGAGGGAATGTTGTAATGTTGTAATGTTAATGTGCCTTTTTGTTCAGGCAGCACCGTGACCACCACTAGGGGTTCAGGCGGTGTCCTAGGCAACGGGGTCAGCAGTATTTTGACAGCAGTAGAGCTAACGGCTGTGTATGTTGTATCTGTGTGCTGGGCTTCATTAAAAGTTCGAGTTGAGCATTATAAGAAGTATGTCACTTTACTACATCAACCAAGACAGCCCCACAGCATCCAGAGCCTTAAGGTACTCCGGGCGTATCTCATCTACCCTGGGGCCTTGCCACCGAGGAGCTTTTTAACTACCTCAGCAACCACATCTCCAGAAATAGGAGAGCCCACCACAGATTCCCCAGGCACTACTTCCTCATAGGAAGACGTGTTGGTGGGATTGAGGAGGTCTTCGAAGTATTCCTGCCACCGATCCACAACATCCGCAGTCAAGGTCAGCAGAACACCATCCTGACCATATGGGGTTGATAGTGCACAGCTTCCCCTTTCTGACGCGGCGGTTGGTGGTCCAGAATCGCTTCGAAGCCGTCCGGAAGTCGTTTTCCATGGCTTCCCCGAACTCCTCCCATTTACGAGTTTTTGCCTCCGCGACCGCTGAAGCCGCACACCGCTTGGCCTGTCGGTACCTGTCCGCTGCCTCAGGAGTCCTATGTGCCAAAAGAACCCGATAGGACTCCTTCAGCATGACGGCATCCCTCACCGCCGGTGTCCACCAACGGGTTCTAGGATTACCGCCACGACAGGCACCAACTACCTTGCGGCCACAGCTCCAATCAGCCGCCTCGACAATAGAGGTGCGGAACATGGTCCACTCGGACTCAATGTCCAGCAGCTCCTTCGTGACGTGTTCAAAGTTCTTTTGGAGGTGGGAATTGAAACTCTTTCCGACAGGAGACTCTGCCAGTCGTTCCCAGCAAAACCTCACAATGCGTTTGGGCCTGCCAGGTCTGTCCGGCATCCTCCCCCACCATCGCAGCCAACTCACCCCCAGGTGGTGATCGGTAGAAAGCTCCGCCCCTCTCTTCACCCGAGTGTCCAAAACATGAGGCCGCAAATCCGATGACACAACAACAAAGTCGATCATGAAACTGCGGCGTAGGATGTACTGGTGCCAAGTGCACATATGGACACCCTTATGTTTGAACATGGTGTTCGTTATGGACAATCTGTGACGGGCACAAAAGTCCAATAACAAAACACCACTCGGGTTCAGATCCGGGCGGCCACTCTTCCCAATCACGCCTCTCCAGGTTTCACTGTTGCCAAAATGAGCGTTGAAGTCCCCCAGTGACCCGCGTCCGGGCGAGGGAAATCTAGGTCCTTTGTTTTTATTCTTCATGGAGGTCTTCGAGGTCTTCGAGCTGCTCTTTATCTGATCCCTCACCTAGGACCAGAAACCAAACATGCATTAGTCTAAAAATGCCTTTAATATTGTATCTATGTGAGTTTTACTAGAATCAGTTGTTTTTGTAAGGTTTACAAATACAAAAATTGGGTTTTACTCACTATGACAGTACACTGTCACACTCAATATGACAGTTATTTAAACAACTCCTAAACCACACATGCAAAATGGCTAATATTGCCTGGAGAAATGTATCTTTGTGAGTTTTACTGGAAAAAAAAAAACATTTTGTAAGGTTTGCAAACACAAAAAGTAGTTTTTTACTCAAAATGACAGTAATAATCTTAGAATCCTGAGATAATGCGAAAAAAGCAATAACAATGTATTCAAACATAACTTCTAAACAACATATGCAAAATGGCTAATAATGCCTGGAGACATTAATTTTTGTTTGTTTTACTAAAAAAAATATATTTTGTAAGCTTTGCAAAGGCACAAGTTTGTTTTTTTATTCAATATAACAGTATAACTGTCATACTAAATATGAAAGTTATATAAACATAACTCCAAAACCAAACATGCAATCAGTCTAAAAATGCCTGTAATATTGAATCTATGTGAGTTTTACCAGAATGAGTAATTTTGGTAAGGTTTACAAATACAAACATTTGTTTTTTTTCATAATGACACACTCAATATGACAGTTAATCAATCATAACTCCTAAACCACACATGTAAAATGGCTAATAATGCCTGGAGTAATGTATCTTGGTGATTATTACTGGAAAAACATATTTTGTAAGGTTTGCCAAGACACAAGTTTGTTTTTTTACTCAATATGACAATATAACTGTCATACTAAATATGAAAGTTATATAAACATAACTCCAAAACGAAACATGCATTAGTCTAAAAATGCCTTTATTATTCTATCCATGTAAGTTTTACTAGAATCAGTTGTGTTTGTAAGGATTGCAAATACACAAATTGGGTTTTACTGACTATGACATTATACTGTCACACTCAATATGACAGTTAATTATAACTCCTAAACGAAACATGCAATATGTCTAAAAATGCCTTTAATATTGTATATATGTGAGTTTTACAAGAATCAGGTATTTGGTAAGGTTTAAAAATACAAACATTAGGTTTTACTCAAAATTATAGTATAACTGCCACACTCAATATGACAGTTAATCATTCATAACTCCGAAACAACACATGCTAAATGGCTAAGAATGCCTGGAGTAATGCAAGATACATTACTCCAAAAACAATATTTTGTAAGGTTTGCAAAGATACACGTTTGTTTTTTTACTCAAAATGACAGTGTACTGTGCCAATATGACAGTTATTTAAACACAATTCCTAAACCACACGTGTAAAATGGCTAATAATGCCTGAAATAATGTATTCTTGGGAGTTTTACTCGAAACATATGTTTTTTTAAATCTTCCCAACACAAAAAGTAGTTTTTTTTTACTCATTATGACAGTTATAATCTTAGAATCCTGAGATAATGCGAAAAAAGCAATATAAATGTTTTCAAACATAACTTCTACACAACACATGCAAAATGGCTAAAAATGCCTGGAAACATTAATCTTGGTTAGTTTGACTAGAAACATATCTTTTGTGAGTTTTGCAAAGACACAAGTTAGTTTTTTTATTCAATATAACAGTATAACTGTCATACTAAATATGAAAGTTATATAAACATAACTTCAAAACCAAACATGCAATCTGTCTAAAAATGCCTGTAATATTGAATCTATGTGAGGTTTACCAGAATCAGGTATTTTGGTAATCTTTACAAATACAAAAATTAGGTTTTACTCATAATGACAGTATAACTGCCACACTCAATATGACAGTAAATCAATCAGAACTCCTAAACCACACTTGCAAAATGGGTAATAATTTCTGGAGTGATGCAAGATACATTACTCCAACCAAATATTTTGTAAGGTTTGCAAAGATACAAGTTTGTTTTTTTACACAACATGACAGTATACTCAATATAACAGTTATTTAAACATAATTCCTAAACCACACGTGAAAAATGGCTAATAATGCCTGAAATAATGCATTCTTGGGAGTTTTACTCAAAACATATGCTTTTTTAAATCTTCCAAACACAAAAAGTAGTTTTTTTACTCAATATGACAGTAATAATCTTAGAATCCTGAGATAATGCGAAAAAATCAATAAAAATGTATTCAAACATAACTTCTAAACAACACATGCAAAATGGCTAAAAATGCCTGGAGACATGAATCTTTGTTAGTTTTACTAGAAAAAATATATTTTGTGAGGTTTGCAATGACACAAGTTAGTTTTTATTATTCAATAAAACAGTATAACTGTCATACTAAATATGAAGGTTATATAAACATAACTCCAAAACCAAACATGCAATCGGTCTAAAAATGCATGTATTATTGAATCTATGTGAGGTTTACCAGAATCAGGTATTTTGGTAAGGTTTACAAATACAAAATTTAGGTTTTATTCATAATGACACACTCAATATGACAGTTATTTAAACATGACTCCTAAACCACACATGCAAAATGGCTAATAATGCCTGGAGTAATGTATCTTGGTGAGTTTTACTGGAAAAATATTTTGTAAGGTTTGCCAAGACACAAGTTTTTTTCTTTACTCAATATGACAGTATAACTGTCATACTAAATATGAAAGTTATATAAACATAACTCCAAAACCAAACATGCATTATGCAGAGGTGTGGACTCAAGTCACATGACTTGGACTCGAGTCATGAATTTGATGACTTTAGACTCGACTTGACAAAATGTAAAGAGACTTACAACTCGACTTAGACTTTAACATCAATGACTTGTGACTTCACTTGGACTTGAGCTTTTTGACTTGACATGACTTGCTACTTTCCCCAAAACCCAAAGCTTAAAAAGTTATTTGGGAGCGCTCCGTATCTTTCATTTTCTACGTCTGTGTCTATTAGCGTGTTGTTTCTGTCAGCTGGTGAGCTCTCAGTACAATAGCCAATCAAATTAGATCTACGTTGTTTTCATCACACAGCATTCATCCAATCAAATTGCAGGAGAACCAATGAACAAGAGTTGTGAAACAACGTGCCAGTGAGAAACAATTATGCAAAAGTTGGTTTCGTTCGGGTATAACAACTACGACTTGGTCAACAAAAAACGAATTGCCGTATGCAATTCACGCAGTTCGAATATTGCAGACGGAGACGCAACAACTTCCAACTTCGTTCGACATTTGAAATTGCACAAAGAAGGGTAAGTTTTGAATGTAAAATAACGTTTATTGGCTAAGTAACGTGACTTTTATTTGCTGTGTAGTTAAATCAGTGAGGCTGTAAACTCATTGCTAACGTTATAACCATAGACATCTTATAAGTAGACGCAGCATCGAGCGCTACTGCCTACTGGCGCAGACGAGACGTGGGGCCGCCATCTTGGAGTGGTGATCCGCTCCACTCAGTGCAATTCATTTGGCAGGAACAATTAACTGTCAGCGCATTTAATTAATTTTACCTCACTAAATACCACTGATTTTCACGCGCTTTTTTGTCATACGTGTAGCTATAATAACGGACACATGTTTTGGTGTGTTTTATTATTCATAGTTTGCTTAACAGTAATATAATATTCTTATACGCTATGAGTGACCAGACGTCCGAGATCAAAACTGGGAATATAATCCCAGAGAAGGGGGAAAAAACGGTCAGCTATTTTTAAATTGAAGAAACAATATGATTAGGTTATATATACATGCGTGTATCCTACATAAACAATGTATGAATTCATTAGGTATCTATATATCTTAGAGACATGTAGACTTTATCTATGTTGCTGCAGCAGCAGAGAGTTTATTCTATCTTGACACTTTGTATTGATATTTTGTATTACATTCTTCCCTTAAATGATAATGTTTACAGTGATTGTTATATATGTATTTTTTATGTATGTCGCTTTGGATAAAAGTGTCTGCCAAATACTTAAACATATATAAACACCTGAAAGTCTTTATATCAGCTAAACCCACCAATCTGTTTCACTGGATTCAGAATAAAACCAAATGCTGTCTTAACCAACAATGTGAGTATTTGAATATTGTTACTTGAAGACTTATTCCTGGTTACTATTATACTGTTAAGAAAGTATTGTCTTATATTTTGCCTAAAATGAGAATGCATCATAATCAGTGGCGCCTGGTGAATTTTGTTTTAGGTGGGGAAGAAAGTTTGTAAACCAAACCCCTGTAGGGGGATCATCCACCCCCAGAAGATTTCTTTGTGATTTCACATACAAATATTGAAGATCTTTGCTCCTTCTCAACTCTATGGTAATATTATTTTCATAAAATACAACCAATAGTACGTTAATGTTAAATCTTACTTGTGAAAAGTAATCCCCCGAATCCTATTTTCAACAGTCCGCTCATTTGAGTAGGAAAACACTGAACACCAGCCCGGCATCTTTGTTTTCTACCTGTCGACTGTCAGTTTAGGCTGCTTGCCGGCTCCTCGTCACCACTTCAAGATGGCGGCCAAATTGCTCACGTCACAGCAACCAATGCTGCGTCTACTTATAAGATGTCTATGGTTATAACGTCATTGCAAACACTGCTATATGTTGCGTCCACTGCAGTTTGCTACCTTATTCATACTTTATGTCAAGTGATTTTTTTAAGCAGGGTCTCATTAGGTACCTACACATAACGTTACGTTAGTCAATGTATCACACACAGTAACATAACGTTAAACGGCGGTCAGCAGCACCGCATATTTTAGCCACCTACAAAAAGACAAACATAGTCAAATAAAGGTCAGTTAACATGTATACTATGTTAAGAATATGTGTACATATTGCATATGGCACTGACATCTAAAAAGTACAACTCTGTTCATTGTTTTGTTCATGTATTTGTTATGTTTTTCATGTGTACACACACATAAAAACACATACAGTATGAGATGAGATCAATGATATAAGGTAAGAACAGGATATCATCTGCTGTGGAACTAGTTACAATGCAATATGCCATGGAAATACGATGTTAACACTTTTGTACAAATAAGTACAGTTGCACTTGTTTTTGCAAATGTGTTTATTCTGTAAAGGAATGAGTTAAATGTTTAAAATGACTGGTTAATAGTACTATTATGAAGTGCAATGTCAGCACTATTTTTTTTCCTGCAATTTCAAATGCACTTGTTTTAATAAATAAATACAGCGTTTTAAAAGCATACACAATCTGTGTAAATATATTAGTCTGTGGTTAAAAGGACTTGAAAGGACTCAAAACTCAAAATGCAGGACTTGGGACTTGATTTGAGACTTTCCAGTCTTGACTTTGGACTTGACTCGGGACTTGCCTGTCTTGACTCGGGACTTGACTTGAGGGCAAAGACTTGAGACTTACTTGTGACTTGCAAAGCAATGACTTGGTCCCACCTCTGGCATTATGTCTAAAAATGCCTTAAATATTGTATCTATGTGAGTTTTACTAGAATCCGTTGTTTTTGTAAGGATTGCAAATACAAAAATTGGGTTTTACTCACTATGAGAGTATACTAACATCACTCAATATGACAGTTATTTAAACATAACTCCTAAACCACACATGAAAAATGGCTAATAATGCCTGAAATAATGCATTCTTGGGAGTTTTACTCTAAACACATGTTTTTTAAAATCTTGCAAACACAAACACATTTAAATCTTGCCAACACAAACAAATCTTACAATCCTGCGATAATGCGAAAAAAGCAATACAACTGTATTCAAACATATATTCTAAACAACACATGCAAAATGGCTAAAAAATGGCTAAAAATGCCTGGAAACATGAATCTTTGTTAGTTTTACTAGAAAAATGATCTTTTTTGAGGTTTGCAAAGACACAGGTTAGTTTTTTTATTCAATATAACAGTATAACTGTCCTACTAAATATGAAAGTTATATAAACATAACTCCAAAACCAAACATGCAGTCTGTCTAAAAATACCTGTAATATTGAATCTATGTGAGGTTTACCAGAATCAGGTATTTTGTTAAGGTTAACAAATACAAAAATTAGGTTTTACTCATAATGACAGTATAACTGCCACACTCAATATGACAGTTAATCAATCATAACTCCTAAACCACACATGTAAAATGGCTAATAATGCCTGGAGTAATGCAAGATACATTACGCCAAAAAAATAAACATTTTGTAAGGTATGCAAAGATACAAGTTTGTTTTTTTACTCAACATGACAGTATACTGTCACACTCAATATGACAGTTATTTCAACAAAATTCCTAAACCACACGTGAAAAATGGGTAATAATGCCTGAAATAATGCATTTTTGGGAGTTTTACTCAAAACATATGCTTTTTTAAATCTTCCAAAAACAAAAAATAGTTTTTTTTACTCAATATGACAGTAATAAACTTAGAATCCTGAGATAATGCGAAAAAAGCAATAAAAATCTATTCAAACATAACTTCTAAACAACACATTCGAAATGGCTAAAAATGCCTGGAGACATGAATCTTTGTTAGTTTTACTAGAAAAAATACCTTTTGTGAGGTTTGCACAGACACAATTTAGTTTTTTTTATTCAATATAACAGTATAACTGTCATACTACATATGAAAGTTATATAAACATAACTCCAAAACAAAACATGCAATCTGTCTAAAAATGCCTGTAATATTGAATCTATGTGAGGTTTACCAGAATCAGGTATTTTGGTAAGGTTTACAAATACAAAATTTAGGTTTTACTCATAATGACAGTATAACTGCCACACTCGATATGACAGTTAAATAATCATAACTCCTAAACCACACATGCAAAATGGCTAATAATTTCTGGAGTGATGCAAGATACATTACTCCCAAAAAAATATTTTGTAAGGTTTGCAAGGATACAAGTTTTTTTTTTTTACTCAACATGACAGTATACTGTCACACTCAATATGAGAGTTATTTAAACATAATTCCTAAACCACACGTGAAAAATGGCTAATAATGCCTGAAATAATGTATTCTTAGGAGTTTTACTCAAAACATATGTTTTTTTTAAATCTTGCAAACACAAAAAGTATTTTTTTACTCAATATGACAGTAATAATCTTAGAATCCTGAGATAATGCGAAAAAAGCAATAAAAATGTATTCAAACATAACTTCTAAACAACACATGCAAAATGGCTAAAAATGCCTGGAGACATGATTCTTTGTTAGTTTTACTAGAAAAATTAAAGACACAAGTTAGTTTTTTTATTCAATATAACAGTATAACTGTCATACTGAATATGAAAGTTATATAAAAGTTAAAGTTAAAGTTAAAGTACCAATGATTGTCACACACACACTAGGTGTGGCGAAATTATTCTCTGCATTTGACCCATCACCCTTGATCACACCCCCTGGGAGGTGAGGGGAGCAGTGGGAAAAAGCGGTGGCCGTGCCCGGGAATCCTTTTTGGTGATTTAACACCCAATTCCAACCCTTGATGCTGAGTGCCAAGCATCAAGGGTTGGCACTTGATGCTTGGCAAGTGCCAATGGGTCCCATTTTTATAGTCTTTGGTATGACTCAGCCGGGGTTTGAACTCACAACCTACCGATCTCAGGGCAGACACTCTAACACTAGGCCAGTGGTTCTCAACCTTTTTTCAGTGATGTACCCCCTGTGATTTTTTTTTAAATTCAAGTACCCCCTAATCAGAGCAAAGCATTTTTGGTTGAAAAAAAGAGATAAAGAAGTAAAATCCAACACTATGTCATCAGTTTCTGATTTATTAAATTGTACAAAAGTGCAAAATATTGGTAATTTGTAGTGGTCTTTCTTGAACTATTTGGAAAAAAACATAAAAATAACTAAAAACTTGTTGAAAAATAAACAAGTGATTCAATTATAAATAAAGATTTCTACACATAGAAGTAATCATCAACTTAAAGTGCCCTCTTTGGGGATTGTAATAGAGATCCATCTGGATAGATGAACTTAACTCTAAACATTTCTTAAAAAAAAAAAAAAATCTTTAACATCAATATTTATGGAACATGTCCACAAAAAACCTAGCTGTCAACACTGAATATTGCATTGTTGCATTGTAATGAATGGAATAGCCTACTCGATTTGATGTTCAGTTTGTGAACTTACATTCATATTTTGTTGAAGTATTATTCAATAAATATATTTATAAAGGATTTTTGAATTGTTGCTATTTTTAGAATATTTAAAAAAAATCTCACGTACCCCTTGGCATACCTTCAAGTACCCCCAGGGGTACGCGTACCCCCATTTGAGAACCACTGCACTATGCCACTGTTCGGTAAAGACACAAGTTAGTTTATCTATTCAATATAACAGTATAACTGTCATACTAAAAATGAAAGTTATATAAACATAACTCCAAAACCAAACATGCAATCTGTCTAAAAATGCCTGTAATATTAAATCTATGTGAGGTTTACCAGAATCAGGTATTTTGGCAAGGTCTACAAATACAAAAATTAGGTTTTACTCATAATGACAGTATAACTAACATACTCAATATGACAGTTAATGATTCATAACTCCTAAAACACACATGCAAAATGGCTGATATATTCGGGAGTAATGCAAGACCCATTACTCCAAAAAACATATTTTGTAAGGTTTGCAAAGATACAAATTTGTTTTTTACTCAACATGACAGTATACTGTCACACTCAATATGACAGTTATTTAAACAAAAATCCTAAACCACACATGCAAAATGGCTAATAATGCCTGGAGTAATGCAAGATACATTACTCAAAAAAAAATATTTTGTAAGGTTTGCAAAGATACAAGTTTGTTTTTTTACTCAACATGACAGTGTATTGTCACACTCAATATGACAGTTATTTAAACATAATTCCTAAACCACACGTGAAAAACGGCTAATAATGCCTGAAATAATGCATTCTTGGGAGTTTTACTCGAAACAAATGTTTTTTTAAATCTTGCAAACACAAAAAGTAGTTTTTTTTTTTACTAAATATGACAGTAATAATCTTAGAATCCTGAGATAATGCGAAAAAAGCAATACAAATGTATTCAAACATAACTTCTAAACATACATGCAAAATGGCTAAAAATGCCTGGAAACATGAATCTTGGTTAGTTTTACTAGAAAAAATATATTTTGTGAGGTTTGCAAAGCCACAATTTGGTTGTTTTATTCAATATAACAGTATAACTGTCATACTAAATATGAAATTTATATAAACATAACTCCAAAACAAAACATGCAATCTGTCTAAAAATGACTGTAATATTGAATCTATGTGAGGTTTACCAGAATCAGGTATGTTGGTAAGATTAAAAAATAGAAAAATTAGGTTTTACTCATAATGACAGTATAATTGCCACACTCAATATGACAGTTAATTAATCATAACTCCTAAACCACACATGCAAAATGGCTAATAATACATAGAGTAATGCAAGATTTATTACTCCAAAAAAATATTTTGTAAAGTTTGCAAAGATACAAGTTTGTTTTTTTACTCAACATGACAGTATACTGTCACATTTAATATGACAGTTATTTAAACATAATTCCTAAACCACACGTGAAAAACGGCTAATAATGCCTGAAATAATGCATTCTTGGGAGTTTTACTCAAAACAAATGCTTTTTAAATCTTCCAAACACAAATAATAGTTTTTTTACTCAATATGACAGTAATAATCTTAGAATCCTGAGATAATGCGAAAAAAGCAATACAAATGTATTCAAACATAACTTCTAAACAACACATGCAAAATGGCTAAAAATGCCTGGAAACATGAATCTTTGTTGGTTTTACTAGAAAAAATATATTTTGTGAGGTTTGCAAAGACACAAGTTAGTTGTTTTATTCAATATAACAGTATAACTGTCATACTAAATATTACATTTATATAAACATAACTCCAAAACCAAACATGCAATGTGTCTAAAAATGCTTGTAATATTGAATCTATGTGAGGTTTACCCGAATCAGGTATTTTGGTAATATTAACAAATACAAAAATTAGGTTTTACTCATAATGACAGTATAACTGCCACACTCAACATGACAGTTAATTAATCATAACTCCTAAACCACACATGCAAAATGGCTAATAATACATAGAGTAATGCAAAATATATTACTCCAAAAAAATATTTTAAAAGGTTTGCAAAAATACAAGTTTGTTTTTTTACTCAACATGACAGTATACTGTCACACTCAAAATGACAGTTATTTAAACATAATTCCTAAACCACACGTGAAAAACGGCTAATAATGCCTGAAATAATGTATTCTTGGGAGTTTTACTCAAAACAAATGCTCTTTAATTCTTCCAAACACAAAAAATATTTATTTTTACTCAATATGACAGTATTAATCTTAGAATCCTGAGATAATGCGAAAAAAGCAATAAAAATGTATTCAAACATAACTTCTAAACAACACATGCAAAATGGATAAAAATGCCTGGAGACATGAATCTTTGTTAGTTTGACGAGAGAAATTATCTTTTGTGAGGTTTGCAAAGACACAAGTTAGTTTTTTTATTCAATTGAACAGTATAACTGTCATACTAAATATGAAAGTTATATAAACATAACTCCAAAACCAAACATGCAATCTGTCTAAAAATGCCTGTAATATTGAATCTATGTGAGGCTTACCAGAATCAGGTATTTTGGTAAGGTTTACAAATACAAAAATTAGCTTTTACTCATAATGACAGTATAACTGCCACACAATATGACAGTTAATTAATCATAACACCTAAACCACACATGCAAAAAGGCTAATAGTGCCTGGAGTAATGCAGGATACATTACTCTATAAACATATTTTGTATGGTTTGCAAAGATACAAGTTTTGTTTTTTTACTCAACATGACAGTATACTGCCACACTCAATATGACAGTTATGTAAACAAAATTCCTAAACCACATGTGAAAATTGGCTAATAATGCCTGAATTAATGTATTCTTGGAAGTTTTACTCAAAACATATGTTTATTTAAATCTTGCAAACACAAAAAGTCGTTTTTTTACCCAATTAAACAGTTATAATCTTAGAATCCTGAGATAATGCGAAAAAAGCAATACAAATGTATTCAAACATAACTTCTAAACAACACATGCAAAATGGCTAAAAATGACTGGAGACATGAATCTTTGTTAGTTTTACTAGAAACAGTATATTTTGTGAGGTTTGCAAAGACACAAGTTAGTTTTCTTATTCAATATAACAGTACAACTGTCATACTAATTATGAAAGTTATATAAACATAACTCCAAAATCAAACATGCAATCTGTCTAAAAATGCCTGTAATATTGAATCTATGTGAGGTTTACCAGAATCAGGTATTTTGGTAAAGTTTACAAATACAGAAATTAGGTTTTACTCATAATGACAATATAACTGCCACATTCAATATGACAGTTTATCAATCATAACTCCTAAACCACACATGCAAAATGGCTAATAATGCCTGGAGTAATGCAAGATGCATTACTCTAAAAATATATATTTTGGAAGGTTTGCAAAGATACAAGTTTGTTTTTTTACTCAACATGACAGTATACTGTCACACTTAATATGACAATTATTTAATCAAAATTCCTAAACCAACACAATTGAAAAATAGCTAACAATGCCTGAAATAATGTATTCTTGGGAGTTTTACTCAAAACATATGTTTTTTTTTAATCTTGCAAACACAAAAAGTCGTTTTTTTACTCAATATGACAGTAATAATCTTAGAATCCTGAGATAATGCGAAAAAAGCAATACAAATGTACTCAAACATAACTTATAAACAACACATGCAAAATGGCTAAAAATGCCTGGAGACATGAATATTTGTTAGTTTTTCTAAAAAAATTATGTTTTGTGAGGTTTGCAAAGACACAAGTTAGTTTTTTTATTCAATATAACAGTACAACTGTCATACTAAATATGAAAGTTATATAAACATAACTCTAAAACCAAACATGCAATCTGTCTAAAAATGCCTGTAATGTTGAATCTTTGTGAGGTTTACCAGAATCAGGTATTTTGGTAAGGTTTACAAATACAAAAAAAAGGTTTTACTCATAATGACAGGATAACTGCCACACTCAATATGACAGTTAATTAATCATAACTCCTAAACCACACATGCAAAATGACTTATAATGCCTGGGGTAATGCAAGATACATTACTCTAAAAAATATATATTTTGGAAGGTTTGCAAAGATACAAGTTTGTTTTTTTACTCAACATGACAGTTTACTGTCACACTCAATATGGCAGTTATTTAAACAAAATTCCAAACCACACGTGAAAAATGGCTAACAATGCCTGAAATAATGTAGTCTTGGGAGTTTTACTCAAAACATATGTTTTTTTTTAAATCTTGCAAACACAAAAAGTCGTTTTTTTACTCAATATGACAGTAATAATTTTAGAATCCTGAGATAATGCGAAAAAAGCAATACAAATGTATTCAAACATAACTTCTAAACAACACATGCACAATGGCTAAAAATACCTGGAGACATGAATCTTTGTTAGTTTTACTAAAAAAAATATCTTTTGTGAGGTTTGCAAAGACACAAGTTAGTTTTTTTTGTTCAGTATAACAGTATAACTGTCATACTAAATATGAAAGTTATATAAACATAACTCTAAAACCAAACATGCAATCTGTCTAAAAATGCCTGTAATGTTGAATCTATGTGAGGTTTACCAGAATCATGTATTTTGGTAAGGTAAAAAATAGGTTTTACTGATAATGACAGGATAACTGCCACACTCAATATGACAGTTAATTAATCATAACTCCTAAACCACACATGCAAAATGACGTATAATGCCTGGAGTAATGCAATATACATTACTCCAAAAAATATATATTTTGTAAGGTTTGCAATGATACAAGTTAGTTTTTTTACTCAACATGACAGTATACTGTCACACTCAATATGACTGTTATTTAAACACAATTCCTAAACCACATGTGATAAATGGCTAATAATGCCTGAAATAATATATTCCTGGGATTTTTACTCAAAAAATATGTTTTTTTAAATCGTGCAAACAAAAAAGGTCGTTTTTTTACTCAATTAAACAGTTATAATCTTAAAATCCTGAGATAATGCGAAAAAAGCAATACAAATGTATTCAAACATAATTTCTAAACAACACATGTAAAATGGCTATAAATGCCTAGAGACATGAATCTTTGTTAGTTTTACTAGAAAACGTATCTTTTGTGAGGTTTGCAAAGAAACAAGTTAGTTTTTTTTATTCAATATAACAGTATAACTGTCATACTAAATATGAAAGTTATATAAACATAACTCCAAAATCAAACATGCAATCTGTCTAAAAATACCTACAATATTGAATCTATGTAAGGTTTACCATAATCAGGTATTTTGGTAAGGTTTACAAATACAAAAATTAGGTTTTACTCATAATGACAGTATAACTGCCACACTCAATATTACAGATAATCAATCATAACTCCTAAACCACACGTGCAAAATGGTTAATAATGCCTGGAGTAATGCAGGATACATTATTCTAAAAAAAATATTTTGTAAGGTTTGCAAATATACAAGTTTGTTTTTTTACTCAACATGGCAGTATACTGTCACACTCAATATGACAGTTATTTAAACAAAATTCCTAAACCACACTTGAAAATTGGCTAATAATGCCTGAATTAATGTATTCTTGGAAGTTTTACTCAAAACTTATGTTTTTTTAAAACTTGCAAACACAAAAAGTCATTTTTTTACTGAATATGACAGCAATAATCTTACAATCCTGAGAAAATGCGAAAAAAGCAATAACAATGTATTCAAAAATAACTTCTAAATAACACATGCAAAATGGCTAAAACTGCCTGGAGACATGAATCTTTGTTAGTTTTACTAGAAAAAATATCTTTTGTGAGGTTTGCAAAGACACAAGTTCGTTTTTTTATTAAATATAACAGTATAACTGCCACACTCAATATGACAGATAATCAATCATAACTCCTATACCACACATGTAAAATGGCTAATAATGCCTGGAGTAATGCATAATACATTACTCTAAAAAAAATATTTAGTAAGGTTTGCAAAGATACAAGTTTGTTTTTTTACTCAACATGACTGTATACTGTCACACTCAATATGACAGTTATTTAAACAAAAATCCTAAACCACACGTGAAAAATGGCTAATAATGCCTAAAATAATGTATTCTTGGGAGTTTTACTGAATACTTATGTTTTTTTAAATTTTGCAAACACAAAAAGTAGTTTTTTCACTCATTATGACAGTTATAATCTTAGAATCCTGAGATAATGAGAAAAAAGAAATAACAATGTATCCAAACGAAACTTCTAAACAACACATGCAAAATGGCTAAAAATGCCTGGAGACATGAATCTTTGTTAGTTTTACTAGAAAAAGTAGCTTTTGTGAGGTTTGCAAAGACACAAGTTAGTTTTTTATTCAATATAACAGGCCTAGTGGTTAGAGTGTCCGCCCTGAGATCGGTAGGTTGTGAGTTCAAATCCCGGCCGAGTCATACCAAAGACTATAAAAATGGGACCCATTACCTCCCTGCTTGGCACTCAGCATCAAGGGTTGGAATTGGGGGTTAAATCACCAAAATGATTCCCGGGCGCGGCCACCGCTGCTGCCCACTGCTCCCCTCACCTCCCAGGGGGTGATCAAGGGTGATGGGTCAAATGCAGAGAATAATCTCGCCACACCTAGTGTGTGTGTGACAATCATTGGTACTTTAACTTTTTAACTTTAACTTTATAACTGTCATACTAATTATGAAAGTTATATAAACATAACTCCAAAACCAAAAATGCAATCTGTCTAAAAATGCCTGTAATATTGAATCTATGTGAGGTTTACCAGAATCAGGTATTTTGGTAAGATTTACAAATGTAAAAAAATAGGTTTTACTCATAATGACAGTATAACTGCCACACTCAATATGACAGTTAATTAATCATAACTCCTAAACCACACATGCAAAATGACTTATAATGCCTGGAGTAATGCAAGATACATTACTCCAAAAAAAAATTTTTTTCTAAGGTTTGCAAAGATACAAGTTTGTTTTTTTACTCAACATGACAGTATACTGTCACACTCAATATGACAGTTATTTAAACAAAATTCCTAAACCACAAGTGAAAAATGGGTAATAATGCCTGAAATAATATATTCCTGGGAGCTTTACTCAAAACATATGTTTTTTTAAATCTTGCAAATACAAAAAGTAGTTTTTTTACTCAATATGACAGTAATAATCTTACAATCCTGAGATAATGCAAAAAAAGCAATACAAATGTAGTCAAACATAACTTCTAAACAACATATGTATAATGGCTAAAAATGCCTAAAGACATGAATCTTTGTTTGTTTTACTAGAAAAAAGTATCTTTTGTGAGGTTTGCAAAGACAAAAGTTAATTTTTTTTTTATTCAATATAATATTATAACTGTCATACTAAATATAAAAGTTATATAAACATAACTCCAAAACCAAACATGCAATCTAAAAATCTAGTCTAAAAATGCCTGTAATATTGAATCTATGTGAGGTTTACCAGAATCAGGTATTTTGGTAAGGTTTACAAATACAACAAGTAGGTTTTACTCATAATGACAGTATAAATGCCACACTCAATATGACAGTTAATCAATCATAACTCCTAAACCATCCATCCATCCATCCATCCATCTTTTTCCGCTTATCCGAGGTCGGGTCGCGGGGGCAGCAGCCTAAGCAGGGAAGCCCAGACTTCCCTCTCGTCCAGCTCCTCCCGGGGGATCCGGAGGCGTTTCCAGGCCAGCCAGGAGACATAGTCTTCCCAACGTGTCCTGGGTCTTCCCCGTGGCCTCCTACCGGTCGGATGTGCCCTAAACACCTCCCGAGGGAGGTGATCGGGTGGCATCCTGACCAGATGCCCGAACCACCTCATCTGGCTCCTCTCAATGTGGAGGAGCAGCGGCTTTACTTTGAGCTCCACCCGGATGACAGAGCTTCTCACCCTATATCTAAGGGAGAGCCCCACGACCTGGCGGAAGAAACTCATTTCGGCCACTTGTACCCGTGATCTTGTCCTTTTGGTCATAACCCAAAGCTCATGACCATAGAATAGCATGGGAACGTAGATCGACCAGTAAATTGAGAGCTTTGCCTTCCGGCTCAGCTCCTTCTTCACCACAACGGATCGATACAGCGTCCGCATTACTGAAGATGCCGCACCGATCCGCCTGTCAATCTCACGATCCACTCTTCCCTCACTCGTGAACAAGACTCCGAGGTACTTGAACTCCTCCACTTTGGGCAGGGTCTCCTCCCCAACCCGGAGATGGCACTCCACCCTTTTCCGGGCGAGAACCATGGACTCGGACTTGGAGGTGCTGATTCTCATCCCAGTCACTTCACACTCAGCTGCGAACCGATCCAGCGAGAGCTGAAGATCTTGGCCAGATGAAGCCATCAGGACCTAATTGCAAATACAAAAAGTATTTTTTTAACTCAATATGACAGTAATGTTCTTAAAATCCTGAGATAATGCTAAAAAAGCAATACAAATGTTTTTCAACATAATTCCTAAACCAAACATGCAAAATGTCTAATATAGCCTGGAGACGTGTGTCTTTGTTAGTATTACTAGAAAAATTATATTTTGTAAGGTTTGCACTGACATAAGTTAGTTTTTTTTATTCAATATGACAGTATAACTGTCATACTAAATGTAAAAAATATATAAACATAACTCCAAAACCTGCATTATGTCTAAAACTGCCTTTAATATTGTATCCATGTAAGTTTTACTAGAATCAGTTGTTTTTGGAAGGTTTTCAAATACAAATTATTGGTTTTACTCACTATGACAAAACACTGTCACTTTCAATCTGGCATTTATTTAAACATAACTACTAAACCACAAATGCAAAATGGCTAATAATACCTGTAAATATGTATCTTTGTGAGTTTTACTGGAAAAAAAAAATATTTTGTAAGGTTTGTAAAGACACAAGTTTTTTTTTTTTACTCAATATGATGGTATAACTGTCGTACTAAATATGAAAGTTATATAAACATAACTACAAAAGCAAACATGCATTATGTCTAAAAATGCCTCTAATATTGTATCCATGTGAGTTTAACTAGAATCAGTTGTTTTTGTAAGGTTTGCAAATAAAAAAATATTTGTTTTACTCACTATGACAGTATAAAGTCACATTCAATCTGACAGTTATTTAAACATAACTCCTAATTAATAATAATCCTATTTTCAACAGTCCGCTCATTTGAGTAGGAAAACACTGAACACCAGCCCGGCATCTTTGTTTTCTACCTGTCGACTGTCAGTTTAGGCTGCTTGCCGGCTCCTCGTCACCACTTCAAGATGGCGGCCAAATTGCTCACGTCACAGCAACCAATGCTGCGTCTACTTATAAGATGTCTATGGTTATAACGTCATTGCAAACACTGCTATATGTTGCGTCCACTGCAGTTTGCTACCTTATTCATACTTTATGTCAAGTGATTTTTTTAAGCAGGGTCTCATTAGGTACCTACACATAACGTTACGTTAGTCAATGTATCACACACAGTAACATAACGTTAAACGGCGGTCAGCAGCACCGCATATTTTAGCCACCTACAAAAAGACAAACATAGTCAAATAAAGGTCAGTTAACATGTATACTATGTTAAGAATATGTGTACATATTGCATATGGCACTGACATCTAAAAAGTACAACTCTGTTCATTGTTTTGTTCATGTATTTGTTATGTTTTTCATGTGTACACACACATAAAAACACATACAGTATGAGATGAGATCAATGATATAAGGTAAGAACAGGATATCATCTGCTGTGGAACTAGTTACAATGCAATATGCCATGGAAATACGATGTTAACACTTTTGTACAAATAAGTACAGTTGCACTTGTTTTTGCAAATGTGTTTATTCTGTAAAGGAATGAGTTAAATGTTTAAAATGACTGGTTAATAGTACTATTATGAAGTGCAATGTCAGCACTATTTTTTTTCCTGCAATTTCAAATGCACTTGTTTTAATAAATAAATACAGCGTTTTAAAAGCATACACAATCTGTGTAAATATATTAGTCTGTGGTTAAAAGGACTTGAAAGGACTCAAAACTCAAAATGCAGGACTTGGGACTTGATTTGAGACTTTCCAGTCTTGACTTTGGACTTGACTCGGGACTTGCCTGTCTTGACTCGGGACTTGACTTGAGGGCAAAGACTTGAGACTTACTTGTGACTTGCAAAGCAATGACTTGGTCCCACCTCTGGCATTATGTCTAAAAATGCCTTAAATATTGTATCTATGTGAGTTTTACTAGAATCCGTTGTTTTTGTAAGGATTGCAAATACAAAAATTGGGTTTTACTCACTATGAGAGTATACTAACATCACTCAATATGACAGTTATTTAAACATAACTCCTAAACCACACATGAAAAATGGCTAATAATGCCTGAAATAATGCATTCTTGGGAGTTTTACTCTAAACACATGTTTTTTAAAATCTTGCAAACACAAACACATTTAAATCTTGCCAACACAAACAAATCTTACAATCCTGCGATAATGCGAAAAAAGCAATACAACTGTATTCAAACATATATTCTAAACAACACATGCAAAATGGCTAAAAAATGGCTAAAAATGCCTGGAAACATGAATCTTTGTTAGTTTTACTAGAAAAATGATCTTTTTTGAGGTTTGCAAAGACACAGGTTAGTTTTTTTATTCAATATAACAGTATAACTGTCCTACTAAATATGAAAGTTATATAAACATAACTCCAAAACCAAACATGCAGTCTGTCTAAAAATACCTGTAATATTGAATCTATGTGAGGTTTACCAGAATCAGGTATTTTGTTAAGGTTAACAAATACAAAAATTAGGTTTTACTCATAATGACAGTATAACTGCCACACTCAATATGACAGTTAATCAATCATAACTCCTAAACCACACATGTAAAATGGCTAATAATGCCTGGAGTAATGCAAGATACATTACGCCAAAAAAATAAACATTTTGTAAGGTATGCAAAGATACAAGTTTGTTTTTTTACTCAACATGACAGTATACTGTCACACTCAATATGACAGTTATTTCAACAAAATTCCTAAACCACACGTGAAAAATGGGTAATAATGCCTGAAATAATGCATTTTTGGGAGTTTTACTCAAAACATATGCTTTTTTAAATCTTCCAAAAACAAAAAATAGTTTTTTTTACTCAATATGACAGTAATAAACTTAGAATCCTGAGATAATGCGAAAAAAGCAATAAAAATCTATTCAAACATAACTTCTAAACAACACATTCGAAATGGCTAAAAATGCCTGGAGACATGAATCTTTGTTAGTTTTACTAGAAAAAATACCTTTTGTGAGGTTTGCACAGACACAATTTAGTTTTTTTTATTCAATATAACAGTATAACTGTCATACTACATATGAAAGTTATATAAACATAACTCCAAAACAAAACATGCAATCTGTCTAAAAATGCCTGTAATATTGAATCTATGTGAGGTTTACCAGAATCAGGTATTTTGGTAAGGTTTACAAATACAAAATTTAGGTTTTACTCATAATGACAGTATAACTGCCACACTCGATATGACAGTTAAATAATCATAACTCCTAAACCACACATGCAAAATGGCTAATAATTTCTGGAGTGATGCAAGATACATTACTCCCAAAAAAATATTTTGTAAGGTTTGCAAGGATACAAGTTTTTTTTTTTTACTCAACATGACAGTATACTGTCACACTCAATATGAGAGTTATTTAAACATAATTCCTAAACCACACGTGAAAAATGGCTAATAATGCCTGAAATAATGTATTCTTAGGAGTTTTACTCAAAACATATGTTTTTTTTAAATCTTGCAAACACAAAAAGTATTTTTTTACTCAATATGACAGTAATAATCTTAGAATCCTGAGATAATGCGAAAAAAGCAATAAAAATGTATTCAAACATAACTTCTAAACAACACATGCAAAATGGCTAAAAATGCCTGGAGACATGATTCTTTGTTAGTTTTACTAGAAAAATTAAAGACACAAGTTAGTTTTTTTATTCAATATAACAGTATAACTGTCATACTGAATATGAAAGTTATATAAAAGTTAAAGTTAAAGTTAAAGTACCAATGATTGTCACACACACACTAGGTGTGGCGAAATTATTCTCTGCATTTGACCCATCACCCTTGATCACACCCCCTGGGAGGTGAGGGGAGCAGTGGGAAAAAGCGGTGGCCGTGCCCGGGAATCCTTTTTGGTGATTTAACACCCAATTCCAACCCTTGATGCTGAGTGCCAAGCATCAAGGGTTGGCACTTGATGCTTGGCAAGTGCCAATGGGTCCCATTTTTATAGTCTTTGGTATGACTCAGCCGGGGTTTGAACTCACAACCTACCGATCTCAGGGCAGACACTCTAACACTAGGCCAGTGGTTCTCAACCTTTTTTCAGTGATGTACCCCCTGTGATTTTTTTTTAAATTCAAGTACCCCCTAATCAGAGCAAAGCATTTTTGGTTGAAAAAAAGAGATAAAGAAGTAAAATCCAACACTATGTCATCAGTTTCTGATTTATTAAATTGTACAAAAGTGCAAAATATTGGTAATTTGTAGTGGTCTTTCTTGAACTATTTGGAAAAAAACATAAAAATAACTAAAAACTTGTTGAAAAATAAACAAGTGATTCAATTATAAATAAAGATTTCTACACATAGAAGTAATCATCAACTTAAAGTGCCCTCTTTGGGGATTGTAATAGAGATCCATCTGGATAGATGAACTTAACTCTAAACATTTCTTAAAAAAAAAAAAAAATCTTTAACATCAATATTTATGGAACATGTCCACAAAAAACCTAGCTGTCAACACTGAATATTGCATTGTTGCATTGTAATGAATGGAATAGCCTACTCGATTTGATGTTCAGTTTGTGAACTTACATTCATATTTTGTTGAAGTATTATTCAATAAATATATTTATAAAGGATTTTTGAATTGTTGCTATTTTTAGAATATTTAAAAAAAATCTCACGTACCCCTTGGCATACCTTCAAGTACCCCCAGGGGTACGCGTACCCCCATTTGAGAACCACTGCACTATGCCACTGTTCGGTAAAGACACAAGTTAGTTTATCTATTCAATATAACAGTATAACTGTCATACTAAAAATGAAAGTTATATAAACATAACTCCAAAACCAAACATGCAATCTGTCTAAAAATGCCTGTAATATTAAATCTATGTGAGGTTTACCAGAATCAGGTATTTTGGCAAGGTCTACAAATACAAAAATTAGGTTTTACTCATAATGACAGTATAACTAACATACTCAATATGACAGTTAATGATTCATAACTCCTAAAACACACATGCAAAATGGCTGATATATTCGGGAGTAATGCAAGACCCATTACTCCAAAAAACATATTTTGTAAGGTTTGCAAAGATACAAATTTGTTTTTTACTCAACATGACAGTATACTGTCACACTCAATATGACAGTTATTTAAACAAAAATCCTAAACCACACATGCAAAATGGCTAATAATGCCTGGAGTAATGCAAGATACATTACTCAAAAAAAAATATTTTGTAAGGTTTGCAAAGATACAAGTTTGTTTTTTTACTCAACATGACAGTGTATTGTCACACTCAATATGACAGTTATTTAAACATAATTCCTAAACCACACGTGAAAAACGGCTAATAATGCCTGAAATAATGCATTCTTGGGAGTTTTACTCGAAACAAATGTTTTTTTAAATCTTGCAAACACAAAAAGTAGTTTTTTTTTTACTAAATATGACAGTAATAATCTTAGAATCCTGAGATAATGCGAAAAAAGCAATACAAATGTATTCAAACATAACTTCTAAACATACATGCAAAATGGCTAAAAATGCCTGGAAACATGAATCTTGGTTAGTTTTACTAGAAAAAATATATTTTGTGAGGTTTGCAAAGACACAAGTTAGTTGTTTTATTCAATATAACAGTATAACTGTCAAACTAAATATGACATTTATATAAACATAACTCCAAAACCAAAGATGCAATCTGTCTAAAAATGCCTGTAATATTGAATCTATGTGAGGTTTACCAGAATCAGGTATTTTGGTAAGATTAACAAATAGAAAAATTAGGTTTTACTCATAATGACAGTGTAACTGCCACACTCAATATGGCAGTTAATTAATCATAACTCCTAAACCACACATGCAAAATGGCTAATAATACATAGAGTAATGCAAGATATATTACTCCAAAAAAATATTTTGTAAGGTTTGCAAAGATACGAGGTTTTTTTCTCTCAACATGACAGTATACTGTCACACTCAATATGACAGTTATTTAAACATAATTCCTAAACCTCACGTGAAAAACGGCTAATAATGAATAAAATAATGCATTCTTGGGAGTTTTACTAGAAAAATGTGTTTTTTTAAATCTTGCAAATACAAAAAGTAGTTTTTTTACTCAATATGACAGTAATAATCTTAGAATCCTGAGATAATGCGAAAAAAGCAATACAAATGTATTCAAACATAACTTCTAAACAACACATGCACACTGGCTAAAAATGCCTGGAAACATGAATCTTTGTTAGTTTTACTAGAAAAAATATATTTTGTGAGGTTTGCAAAGCCACAATTTGGTTGTTTTATTCAATATAACAGTATAACTGTCATACTAAATATGAAATTTATATAAACATAACTCCAAAACAAAACATGCAATCTGTCTAAAAATGACTGTAATATTGAATCTATGTGAGGTTTACCAGAATCAGGTATGTTGGTAAGATTAACAAATAGAAAAATTAGGTTTTACTCATAATGACAGTATAATTGCCACACTCAATATGACAGTTAATTAATCATAACTCCTAAACCACACATGCAAAATGGCTAATAATACATAGAGTAATGCAAGATTTATTACTCCAAAAAAATATTTTGTAAAGTTTGCAAAGATACAAGTTTGTTTTTTTACTCAACATGACAGTATACTGTCACATTTAATATGACAGTTATTTAAACATAATTCCTAAACCACACGTGAAAAACGGCTAATAATGCCTGAAATAATGCATTCTTGGGAGTTTTACTCAAAACAAATGCTTTTTAAATCTTCCAAACACAAATAATAGTTTTTTTACTCAATATGACAGTAATAATCTTAGAATCCTGAGATAATGCGAAAAAAGCAATACAAATGTATTCAAACATAACTTCTAAACAACACATGCAAAATGGCTAAAAATGCCTGGAAACATGAATCTTTGTTGGTTTTACTAGAAAAAATATATTTTGTGAGGTTTGCAAAGACACAAGTTAGTTGTTTTATTCAATATAACAGTATAACTGTCATACTAAATATTACATTTATATAAACATAACTCCAAAACCAAACATGCAATGTGTCTAAAAATGCTTGTAATATTGAATCTATGTGAGGTTTACCCGAATCAGGTATTTTGGTAATATTAACAAATACAAAAATTAGGTTTTACTCATAATGACAGTATAACTGCCACACTCAACATGACAGTTAATTAATCATAACTCCTAAACCACACATGCAAAATGGCTAATAATACATAGAGTAATGCAAAATATATTACTCCAAAAAAATATTTTAAAAGGTTTGCAAAAATACAAGTTTGTTTTTTTACTCAACATGACAGTATACTGTCACACTCAAAATGACAGTTATTTAAACATAATTCCTAAACCACACGTGAAAAACGGCTAATAATGCCTGAAATAATGTATTCTTGGGAGTTTTACTCAAAACAAATGCTCTTTAATTCTTCCAAACACAAAAAATATTTATTTTTACTCAATATGACAGTATTAATCTTAGAATCCTGAGATAATGCGAAAAAAGCAATAAAAATGTATTCAAACATAACTTCTAAACAACACATGCAAAATGGATAAAAATGCCTGGAGACATGAATCTTTGTTAGTTTGACGAGAGAAATTATCTTTTGTGAGGTTTGCAAAGACACAAGTTAGTTTTTTTATTCAATTGAACAGTATAACTGTCATACTAAATATGAAAGTTATATAAACATAACTCCAAAACCAAACATGCAATCTGTCTAAAAATGCCTGTAATATTGAATCTATGTGAGGCTTACCAGAATCAGGTATTTTGGTAAGGTTTACAAATACAAAAATTAGCTTTTACTCATAATGACAGTATAACTGCCACACAATATGACAGTTAATTAATCATAACACCTAAACCACACATGCAAAAAGGCTAATAGTGCCTGGAGTAATGCAGGATACATTACTCTATAAACATATTTTGTATGGTTTGCAAAGATACAAGTTTTGTTTTTTTACTCAACATGACAGTATACTGCCACACTCAATATGACAGTTATGTAAACAAAATTCCTAAACCACATGTGAAAATTGGCTAATAATGCCTGAATTAATGTATTCTTGGAAGTTTTACTCAAAACATATGTTTATTTAAATCTTGCAAACACAAAAAGTCGTTTTTTTACCCAATTAAACAGTTATAATCTTAGAATCCTGAGATAATGCGAAAAAAGCAATACAAATGTATTCAAACATAACTTCTAAACAACACATGCAAAATGGCTAAAAATGCCTGGAGACATGAATCTTTGTTAGTTTTACTAGAAACAGTATATTTTGTGAGGTTTGCAAAGACACAAGTTAGTTTTCTTATTCAATATAACAGTACAACTGTCATACTAATTATGAAAGTTATATAAACATAACTCCAAAATCAAACATGCAATCTGTCTAAAAATGCCTGTAATATTGAATCTATGTGAGGTTTACCAGAATCAGGTATTTTGGTAAAGTTTACAAATACAGAAATTAGGTTTTACTCATAATGACAATATAACTGCCACATTCAATATGACAGTTTATCAATCATAACTCCTAAACCACACATGCAAAATGGCTAATAATGCCTGGAGTAATGCAAGATGCATTACTCTAAAAATATATATTTTGGAAGGTTTGCAAAGATACAAGTTTGTTTTTTTACTCAACATGACAGTATACTGTCACACTTAATATGACAATTATTTAATCAAAATTCCTAAACCAACACAATTGAAAAATAGCTAACAATGCCTGAAATAATGTATTCTTGGGAGTTTTACTCAAAACATATGTTTTTTTTTAATCTTGCAAACACAAAAAGTCGTTTTTTTACTCAATATGACAGTAATAATCTTAGAATCCTGAGATAATGCGAAAAAAGCAATACAAATGTACTCAAACATAACTTATAAACAACACATGCAAAATGGCTAAAAATGCCTGGAGACATGAATATTTGTTAGTTTTTCTAAAAAAATTATGTTTTGTGAGGTTTGCAAAGACACAAGTTAGTTTTTTTATTCAATATAACAGTACAACTGTCATACTAAATATGAAAGTTATATAAACATAACTCTAAAACCAAACATGCAATCTGTCTAAAAATGCCTGTAATGTTGAATCTTTGTGAGGTTTACCAGAATCAGGTATTTTGGTAAGGTTTACAAATACAAAAAAAAGGTTTTACTCATAATGACAGGATAACTGCCACACTCAATATGACAGTTAATTAATCATAACTCCTAAACCACACATGCAAAATGACTTATAATGCCTGGGGTAATGCAAGATACATTACTCTAAAAAATATATATTTTGGAAGGTTTGCAAAGATACAAGTTTGTTTTTTTACTCAACATGACAGTTTACTGTCACACTCAATATGGCAGTTATTTAAACAAAATTCCAAACCACACGTGAAAAATGGCTAACAATGCCTGAAATAATGTAGTCTTGGGAGTTTTACTCAAAACATATGTTTTTTTTTAAATCTTGCAAACACAAAAAGTCGTTTTTTTACTCAATATGACAGTAATAATTTTAGAATCCTGAGATAATGCGAAAAAAGCAATACAAATGTATTCAAACATAACTTCTAAACAACACATGCACAATGGCTAAAAATACCTGGAGACATGAATCTTTGTTAGTTTTACTAAAAAAAATATCTTTTGTGAGGTTTGCAAAGACACAAGTTAGTTTTTTTTGTTCAGTATAACAGTATAACTGTCATACTAAATATGAAAGTTATATAAACATAACTCTAAAACCAAACATGCAATCTGTCTAAAAATGCCTGTAATGTTGAATCTATGTGAGGTTTACCAGAATCATGTATTTTGGTAAGGTAAAAAATAGGTTTTACTGATAATGACAGGATAACTGCCACACTCAATATGACAGTTAATTAATCATAACTCCTAAACCACACATGCAAAATGACGTATAATGCCTGGAGTAATGCAATATACATTACTCCAAAAAATATATATTTTGTAAGGTTTGCAATGATACAAGTTAGTTTTTTTACTCAACATGACAGTATACTGTCACACTCAATATGACTGTTATTTAAACACAATTCCTAAACCACATGTGATAAATGGCTAATAATGCCTGAAATAATATATTCCTGGGATTTTTACTCAAAAAATATGTTTTTTTAAATCGTGCAAACAAAAAAGGTCGTTTTTTTACTCAATTAAACAGTTATAATCTTAAAATCCTGAGATAATGCGAAAAAAGCAATACAAATGTATTCAAACATAATTTCTAAACAACACATGTAAAATGGCTATAAATGCCTAGAGACATGAATCTTTGTTAGTTTTACTAGAAAACGTATCTTTTGTGAGGTTTGCAAAGAAACAAGTTAGTTTTTTTTATTCAATATAACAGTATAACTGTCATACTAAATATGAAAGTTATATAAACATAACTCCAAAATCAAACATGCAATCTGTCTAAAAATACCTAAAATATTGAATCTATGTAAGGTTTACCATAATCAGGTATTTTGGTAAGGTTTACAAATACAAAAATTAGGTTTTACTCATAATGACAGTATAACTGCCACACTCAATATTACAGATAATCAATCATAACTCCTAAACCACACGTGCAAAATGGTTAATAATGCCTGGAGTAATGCAGGATACATTATTCTAAAAAAAATATTTTGTAAGGTTTGCAAATATACAAGTTTGTTTTTTTACTCAACATGGCAGTATACTGTCACACTCAATATGACAGTTATTTAAACAAAATTCCTAAACCACACTTGAAAATTGGCTAATAATGCCTGAATTAATGTATTCTTGGAAGTTTTACTCAAAACTTATGTTTTTTTAAAACTTGCAAACACAAAAAGTCATTTTTTTACTGAATATGACAGCAATAATCTTACAATCCTGAGAAAATGCGAAAAAAGCAATAACAATGTATTCAAAAATAACTTCTAAATAACACATGCAAAATGGCTAAAACTGCCTGGAGACATGAATCTTTGTTAGTTTTACTAGAAAAAATATCTTTTGTGAGGTTTGCAAAGACACAAGTTCGTTTTTTTATTAAATATAACAGTATAACTGCCACACTCAATATGACAGATAATCAATCATAACTCCTATACCACACATGTAAAATGGCAAATAATGCCTGGAGTAATGCATAATACATTACTCTAAAAAAAATATTTAGTAAGGTTTGCAAAGATACAAGTTTGTTTTTTTACTCAACATGACTGTATACTGTCACACTCAATATGACAGTTATTTAAACAAAAATCCTAAACCACACGTGAAAAATGGCTAATAATGCCTAAAATAATGTATTCTTGGGAGTTTTACTGAATACTTATGTTTTTTTAAATTTTGCAAACACAAAAAGTAGTTTTTTCACTCATTATGACAGTTATAATCTTAGAATCCTGAGATAATGAGAAAAAAGAAATAACAATGTATCCAAACGAAACTTCTAAACAACACATGCAAAATGGCTAAAAATGCCTGGAGACATGAATCTTTGTTAGTTTTACTAGAAAAAGTAGCTTTTGTGAGGTTTGCAAAGACACAAGTTAGTTTTTTATTCAATATAACAGGCCTAGTGGTTAGAGTGTCCGCCCTGAGATCGGTAGGTTGTGAGTTCAAATCCCGGCCGAGTCATACCAAAGACTATAAAAATGGGACCCATTACCTCCCTGCTTGGCACTCAGCATCAAGGGTTGGAATTGGGGGTTAAATCACCAAAATGATTCCCGGGCGCGGCCACCGCTGCTGCCCACTGCTCCCCTCACCTCCCAGGGGGTGATCAAGGGTGATGGGTCAAATGCAGAGAATAATCTCGCCACACCTAGTGTGTGTGTGACAATCATTGGTACTTTAACTTTTTAACTTTAACTTTATAACTGTCATACTAATTATGAAAGTTATATAAACATAACTCCAAAACCAAAAATGCAATCTGTCTAAAAATGCCTGTAATATTGAATCTATGTGAGGTTTACCAGAATCAGGTATTTTGGTAAGATTTACAAATGTAAAAAAATAGGTTTTACTCATAATGACAGTATAACTGCCACACTCAATATGACAGTTAATTAATCATAACTCCTAAACCACACATGCAAAATGACTTATAATGCCTGGAGTAATGCAAGATACATTACTCCAAAAAAAAAATTTTTTCTAAGGTTTGCAAAGATACAAGTTTGTTTTTTTACTCAACATGACAGTATACTGTCACACTCAATATGACAGTTATTTAAACAAAATTCCTAAACCACAAGTGAAAAATGGGTAATAATGCCTGAAATAATATATTCCTGGGAGCTTTACTCAAAACATATGTTTTTTTAAATCTTGCAAATACAAAAAGTAGTTTTTTTACTCAATATGACAGTAATAATCTTACAATCCTGAGATAATGCAAAAAAAGCAATACAAATGTAGTCAAACATAACTTCTAAACAACATATGTATAATGGCTAAAAATGCCTAAAGACATGAATCTTTGTTTGTTTTACTAGAAAAAAGTATCTTTTGTGAGGTTTGCAAAGACAAAAGTTAATTTTTTTTTATTCAATATAATATTATAACTGTCATACTAAATATAAAAGTTATATAAACATAACTCCAAAACCAAACATGCAATCTAAAAATCTAGTCTAAAAATGCCTGTAATATTGAATCTATGTGAGGTTTACCAGAATCAGGTATTTTGGTAAGGTTTACAAATACAACAAGTAGGTTTTACTCATAATGACAGTATAAATGCCACACTCAATATGACAGTTAATCAATCATAACTCCTAAACCATCCATCCATCCATCCATCCATCTTTTTCCGCTTATCCGAGGTCGGGTCGCGGGGGCAGCAGCCTAAGCAGGGAAGCCCAGACTTCCCTCTCGTCCAGCTCCTCCCGGGGGATCCGGAGGCGTTTCCAGGCCAGCCAGGAGACATAGTCTTCCCAACGTGTCCTGGGTCTTCCCCGTGGCCTCCTACCGGTCGGATGTGCCCTAAACACCTCCCGAGGGAGGTGATCGGGTGGCATCCTGACCAGATGCCCGAACCACCTCATCTGGCTCCTCTCAATGTGGAGGAGCAGCGGCTTTACTTTGAGCTCCACCCGGATGACAGAGCTTCTCACCCTATATCTAAGGGAGAGCCCCACGACCTGGCGGAAGAAACTCATTTCGGCCACTTGTACCCGTGATCTTGTCCTTTTGGTCATAACCCAAAGCTCATGACCATAGAATAGCATGGGAACGTAGATCGACCAGTAAATTGAGAGCTTTGCCTTCCGGCTCAGCTCCTTCTTCACCACAACGGATCGATACAGCGTCCGCATTACTGAAGATGCCGCACCGATCCGCCTGTCAATCTCACGATCCACTCTTCCCTCACTCGTGAACAAGACTCCGAGGTACTTGAACTCCTCCACTTTGGGCAGGGTCTCCTCCCCAACCCGGAGATGGCACTCCACCCTTTTCCGGGCGAGAACCATGGACTCGGACTTGGAGGTGCTGATTCTCATCCCAGTCACTTCACACTCAGCTGCGAACCGATCCAGCGAGAGCTGAAGATCTTGGCCAGATGAAGCCATCAGGACCTAATTGCAAATACAAAAAGTATTTTTTTAACTCAATATGACAGTAATGTTCTTAAAATCCTGAGATAATGCTAAAAAAGCAATACAAATGTTTTTCAACATAATTCCTAAACCAAACATGCAAAATGTCTAATATAGCCTGGAGACGTGTGTCTTTGTTAGTATTACTAGAAAAATTATATTTTGTAAGGTTTGCACTGACATAAGTTAGTTTTTTTTATTCAATATGACAGTATAACTGTCATACTAAATGTAAAAAATATATAAACATAACTCCAAAACCTGCATTATGTCTAAAACTGCCTTTAATATTGTATCCATGTAAGTTTTACTAGAATCAGTTGTTTTTGGAAGGTTTTCAAATACAAATTATTGGTTTTACTCACTATGACAAAACACTGTCACTTTCAATCTGGCATTTATTTAAACATAACTACTAAACCACAAATGCAAAATGGCTAATAATACCTGTAAATATGTATCTTTGTGAGTTTTACTGGAAAAAAAAAATATTTTGTAAGGTTTGTAAAGACACAAGTTTTTTTTTTTTACTCAATATGATGGTATAACTGTCGTACTAAATATGAAAGTTATATAAACATAACTACAAAAGCAAACATGCATTATGTCTAAAAATGCCTCTAATATTGTATCCATGTGAGTTTAACTAGAATCAGTTGTTTTTGTAAGGTTTGCAAATAAAAAAATATTTGTTTTACTCACTATGACAGTATAAAGTCACATTCAATCTGACAGTTATTTAAACATAACTCCTAAACCACACATGAAAAATTGTTAATAATGCCTGGAGAAATGAATCTTTGTGAGTTTTATTGGAAAAAAAATATTTTGTAAAGTTTTTAAAGACACAAGTTCTTTTTTTTCCCCCTTAATATGACAGTATAACTGTCATACTAAATATGAAAGTTATATAAACATAACTCCAAAACCAAACATGCAATCCGTCTAAAAATGCCTCTAATATTAAATCTATGTGAGCTTAACCAGAATCAGGTATTTTGATAAGGTTTACAAATAAAAAAATCAAGTTTTACTTACCAAAACTGTATGCTTTCCTATTCAATCCGACAGTTATTTAAACATAACTCCTAAATACACATGCAAAATGGCTAATAATGCCTGGATAAAAGTATCTTTGTGAGTTTTACCAGAATCAGATATTTTGGTGAGGTTTACAAATACAAAAATCAGGTTTTACTCACTATGACAGTATGCTGTCATATTCAGTCTGACAGTTATTTAAACATAACTACTAAATCACAAATGCAAAATGGCTAATAATGCCTGGAAAAAGGTATCTTTGTGAGTTTTACTGGGAAAAATTTTTATTTTGTAAGGTTTGTAAAAACACAAGTTAGGTTTTTTTTTTACTCAATATGATATAACTGTCATACTAAATATGAAAGTTATATAAACAAAACTCCAAAACCAAACTTGCAATCCGTCTAAAAATGCCTGTAATATTGAATCTATGTGAGTTTTACCAGAATCAGATATTTTGGTAAGGTTTACAAATACAAAAATTAGGTTTTACTCAAAATGACAGTATAACTGCCACACTCAATATGACAGTTATTTAAACATAACTCCTAAACCAAACATGCTAAATGGCTACTAATGCCTGGGGAAATGTATCTGTGTGAGTTTTACTTGGAAAAAAAATAGTTTGTAGGGTTTGTAAGGACACAAATTAGTTTTTTTTTACTCAGTATGATTGTATAACTGTCATACTAAATATTAAAGTTATATAAACATAACTCCAAAACCAAACATGTATTATGTCTAAAAATGCCTGTAATATTGTATCTATGTGAGTTTTACCAGAATCAGGTATTTTGGTAAGGTTTACAAATACACAAATAGGGTTTTACTCATAATGACAGTAAAACTGCCACACTCAATATGACAGTTATGTAAACATAACTCCTAAACCACACATGCAAAATGGCTAATAATGCCTGGAGAAATGTATCTTTGTGAGTTTTACTGAAAACAATATTTTGTAAGGTTTGTAAAGACACATTTTAGTTTTTTTTTACTCCATATGACAGTACAACTGTCATACTAAATGTAAAAGTTTTATAAACATAACTCCAAAACCAAACATGCATTATGTCTAAAAGTAGTTTTTTACTCAATATGACAGTAATGTTCTTAAAATCCTGAGATAATGCGAAAAAAGCAATACAAATGTTTTTCAACATAATTCCTACACCAAACATGCAAAATGTCTAATAATGCCTGGAGACCTGTATCTTTGTTAGTTTTACGGGAAAAACTATCTTTTGTAAGGTTTGCAAGGACGCAAATTAGTTTTTTTTAATTCAATATGACAGTATAACTGTCATACTAAATATGAAAGTTATATAAACATAACTCCAAAAGTAAACATGCATTATGTCTAAAAATGCCTGTAATATTTTAACGATGTAAGTTTTACCAGAATCAGGTATTTTTGTAAGGTTTACAAATACAAAAATTAGGTTTTACTCATAATGACAGTATAACTGCTACATTCAATTTGACAGTTATTTAACTATAACTTCCTAACCACACATGCAAAAAAACTAATAATGCCTAAAACAATGCATCTTTGTGAGTTTTACTCGAAACATATGCTTTTTTAGGCTTGCAAACACAAAAAGTATTTTTTTACTCAATATGACAGAAATGTTCTTAAAATCCTGAGATAATGCGAAAAAAGCAATAAAAATGTTTTTCAACATAGTTCCTACAACAAACATGCAAAATGTCTAATAATGCATAGAGACATGCATCTTTGTTAGTTATACTAGAACAATGATCTTTTGTAAGGTTTGCAACGATGCAAGTTAGTTTTTGTAATTCAATATGACAGTATAACTGTCATACTAAAGATGAAAGTGATATAAACATAACTCCAAAAGGAAATATGCACTGTGTCTAAAAATGCTTGTAATATTTTATCTATGTGAGTTTTACCATAGTCAGGTATTTTGGTAAGGTTTACAAATACAAAAATTAGGTTTTACTCATAAAGACATTTTAACTGCTACATTCAATTTGACAGTTATTTAAAGATAACTTCCTAACCACACATGCAAAAAGGCTAATAATGCCTATAACAGAGCATCCTTGTGAGTTTTTCTCAAAACTTAAGCTTTTTTAAGGCTTGCAAATACAAAAAGTATTTTTTTACTCAATATGACAGTAATGTTCTTAAAATCCTGAGATAATGCTAAAAAAGCAATAAAAATGTTTTTCAACATAATTCCTAAACCAAACATGCAAAATGTCTAATATAGCCTGAAGACGTGTGTCTTTGTGAGTATTACTAGAAAAATTATCTTTTGTAAGGTTTGCACTGACATAAGTTAGTTTTTTTTTATTCAATAGGACGGTATAACTGTCATACTAAATGTAAAAAATATATAAACATAACTCCAAAACATGCATTATGTCTAAAACTGCCTTTAATATTGTATCCATGTAAGTTTTACTAGAATCAGTTGTTTTTGGAAGGTTTTCAAATACAAATTATTGGTTTTACCCACTATGACAGAACACTGTCAATTTCAATCTGGCATTTATTTAAACATAACTACTAAACCACAAATGCAAAATGGCTAATAATACCTGGAAAAATGTATCTTTGTGAGTTTTACTGGAAAAAAAAAAAAATTTTGTAAGGTTTGTAAAGACACAAGTTAGTTTTTTTTACTCAATATGATGGTATAACTGTCGTACTAAATATGAAAGTTATATAAACATAACTCCAAAACCAACCATGCATTATGTCTACAATTGCCTTTAATGTTGTATCTATGTGAGTTTTACCTGAATCAGGTATTTTGGTAAGGTTTATAAATACAAAAATCAGGTTTTACTCACTATGACAGTATGCTGTCAATTTCACTCTGACAGTTATTTAAACAAAACTCCTAAACCACACATGTAAAATGGCTAATAATGCCTGGAAGAATGTATCTTTGTGAGTTTTACTGGAAAAAAAATAATATTTTGTAAGGTTTGTAAAGACACAAGTTTTTTTTTTTTTTTTACTCAATATGACAGTATAACTGTCATACTAAATATTAAAGTTACATAAACATTACTCCAAAACCAAACATGCAATACGTCTAAAAATGCCTGTAATATTGAATCTATGTGAGTTTTATTAGAATCAGCTATTTTGGTAAGGTTTACAAATACAAAAATTAGGTTTTACTCATAATGACAGTATAACTGCCACATTTAAAATGACAGTTATTTAAATATAACTCCTAAACCAAACATGTTCAAAGGCTAATAATGCCTGGCCAAATGTATCTTTGTGAGTTTTACTGGAAAAAAAAAAGTGTAAGGTTTGTAAAGACACAAGTTAGTTTTTTTAACTCAATATGATGGTATAACTGTCATACTAAATATGAAAGTTATAAAAACATAACTCCAAAACCAAACATGCATTATGTCTAAAAATGCCTGTAATATTGTATCTACGTGAGTTTTACCTGAATAGGGTATTTGGTAAGGTTTATAAATACAAAAATCAGGTTTTACTCACTATGACAGTATACTGTCACATTCAATATGACAGTTATTTAAACATAACTCCTAAACCACACATGCAAATTAGTTAATAATGCCTGGAGAAATGTATCTTTGGGAGTTTTATTGGAAAACAATTTTTTTGTAATGTTTGTATAGACACAAGTTAGTTTTTTTTAACTTAATATGACAGTATAACTGTCATACTAAATATTAAAGTTATATAAACTTAACTCCAAAACCAAACATGCAATCCGTCTAAAAATGCCTGAATTATTGAATCTATGTGACTTTTACTAGAATCAGGTATTTTGGTAAGGTTTACAAATACAAAAATTAGGTTTTACTCCTAATGACAGTATAATTGCCACACTCAATATGACAGTTATTTGAACATAACTCTTAAACAACACATGCAAAATAGTTAATAATACCAAGAGAAATGTATCTTTGTGAGTTTCACTGGAAAAAAAAATATTTTGTAAGTTTTTTAAAGACACAAGTTAGTTTTTTTACTCAATATGACAGTATAACTGTCATACTAAATGTATAGAATATATAAACATAACTCCAAAACCAAACATGCATTATGTCTAAAAATGCCTGTAATATTGTATCCATGTGAGTTTTACTAGAATCAGTTAGGAAATACAAAATATTGGTTTTACTCACTATGACAGTATACGCTCACATTCAATCTGACAGTTATTTAAACATAACTCCTAAGCCACACATGCAAATTGGTAAATAATGCCTGGAGAAATGTATCTTTGTGAGTTTTACTGGAAAAAAAATATTTTGTAAGGTTTTTGAAGACACATGTTTTACTTTAATATGACAGTAAAACTGTCATACTAAATATGAAAGTTAAATAAACATAACTCCAAAACCAAACATGCAATTTGTCTAAAAATGCCTGTAATATGGAATCTATGTGAGTTTTACTAGAATCAGGTATTTTGGTAATGTTTACAAATACAAAAATTATGTTTTACTCATAATGACAGTATAACTGCCACACTCAATATGACTGTTGTTTAAACATAGCTCCTAAACGACACATGCAAAATGGCTAATAATGCCTGGAAAAATGTATCTTTTTGAGTTTTACTGGAAAAAAAGACACAAGTTATTGTTTTTTTTACTCAATATGACAGTATAACTGTCATACTAAATGTAAAAAATGTATAAACATAACTCCAAAACCAAAAATGCATTATGTCTAAAAATGCCTGTAATATTGTATCCATGCAAGTTTTACTAGAATCAGTTGTTTTTGTAAGGTTTGCAAATACAAAATAATTGTTTTACTCACTATGACAGTATACTGTCACATTCAATCTGAAAGTTATTTAAACATAACTAATAAACCACACATGCAAAATGGCTAATAATGCCTGGAGAAATGTATCTTTGTGGGATTACTGGAAAAAAAATATTTTGTGATGGTATAACTGTCATAGTAAATATGAAAGTTATATAAACATAACTCCAAAACTAAACATGCATTATGTCTAAAAATACCTGTAATATTGTATCTATGTGAGTTTTACCAGAAACAGGTATTTTGGTAAGGTTTACAAATACAAAAATTAGGCTTTACTCACTATGACAGTATACTGTCACATTCAATCCGACAGTTATTTACACATACTGTAACTCCTGAACCACAAATGTAAAATAGCTAATATGCCTGGAAAAATGTATCTTTGTGAGTTTTCCTGGATATTTTTTTTTTGTAAGGTTTGTACAGACACAAGTTAGTTTTTTTTTTACTCAATATGATTGTATAACTGTCATAATACATTTACGAGTTATACAAACATAACTCCAAAACCAAACATGCATTATGTCTAAAAATTCCTGTAATATTGTATATATGTAAGTTTTACCAGAATCATGTGTTTTGGTAAGGTTTACACTAGCGACGCTGAGATCATTATTCATGTGTTCGTTACGTCTCGTCTCGACTACTGTAACATATTATTTTCGGGTCTCCCTATGTCTAGCATTAAAAGATTACAATTGGTACAAAATGCGGCTGCTAGACTTTTGACAAGAACAAGAAAGTTTGATCATATTACGCCTATACTGGCTCACCTGCACTGGCTTCCTGTGCACTTAAGATGTGACTTTAAGGTTTTACTACTTACGTATACAATACTACACGGTCTAGCTCCGTCCTATCTTTCCGATTGTATTGTACCATATGTCCCGGCAAGAAATCTGCCTTCAAAGAACTCCGGCTTATTAGTGATTCCCAGAGCCCAAAAAAGTCTGCGGGCTATAGAGCGTTTTCTATTCGGGCTCCAGTACTATGGAATGCCCTACCGGTAACAATTAGAGATGCTACCTCAGTAGAAGCATTTAAGTCCTATCTTAAAACTCATTTGTAAACTCTAGCCTTTAAATAGACCCCCCTTTTAGACCAGTTGATCTGCCGTTCCTTATGGGGGGGGCACAGGTCCGGTGGCCATGGATGAAGTGCTGGCTGTCCAGAGTCGGGACCCGGGTGGACCGCTCGCCTGTGCATCGGCTGGGAACATCTCTGCGCTGCTGACCCGTCTCCGCTCGGGATGGTGTCCTGCTGGCCCCACTATGGACTGGACTCTTACTATTATGTTGGATCCACTATGGACTGGACTCTCACAATATTATGTCAGACCCACTCGACATCCATTGCATTCGGTCTCCCCTAGAGGGGGGGGGGGGTCCTCTCCAAGGTTTCTCATAGTCATTCACATCGACGTCCCACTGGGGTGAGTTTTTCCTTGCCCTTATGTGGGCTTTGTACCGAGGATGTCGTTGTGGCTTGTGCAGCCCTTTGAGACACTTGTGATTTAGGGCTATATAAATAAACATTGATTGATTGATTGAAATATAAAAATTTGGTTTTACTTATAATGACAGTATAACTGCCACATTCAATATGACAGTTATTTAAACATAACCCCTAAACCACACATGCAAAATGACTAACAATGCCTGGAGAAATGTATCTTTGTGAGTTTTATTGGAAAAAATATTTTGTAAGGTTTGTAAAGACAGAAGTCAGTTTTTTTTACTCAATATGACAGTATAACTGTCATACTACATGTAAAAAATGTATAAACATAACTCCAAAACCAAACTTGCAATCCGTCTAAAAATTTCTGTAATATTTTATATATGTAAGTTTTACCAGAATCAGGTATTTTGGTAAGGTTAACAAATACAAAAATTAGGTTTTACTCATAATGACAGTATTAACTGCCACGTTCAATATGACAATTATTCAAACATAACTCCAAAACCAAACATGCATTATGTCTAAAAATGCCTATAATTTTGTATCCATGTGAGTTTTACTAGAATCAGTTGTTTTTGTAAGGTTTACAAATACAAAATATTAGTTTTACTTATAATGACACTATACTGTCACAATCAATCTGACAAAATGGCTAATAATGCCTGGAGGAATGTATCTTTGTGAGTTTTACTCAAAGAAATACATTGTAAGTTTTGTAAAGACACAAGCTAGTTTTTTTACTCAATTTAACAGTATAGCTGTCGTACTGTATAGGAAAGTTATATAAACATAACTCCAAAACCAAACATGCCATCCGTCTAAAAATGCCTGTAATATTGAATATATGTGAGTTTTATCAGAATCAGGTATTTTGGTAAGGTTTACAAATACAACAAGTTGGTTTTACTCATAATGACAGTATAACTGCCCTACTCAATATTACAGTTATTTCAACATAACTCCTAAAACACAAACGCAAAATGACTAATAATGCCTGGAGAAATGTATATTTGTGAATATTACTGGAAAAAAATATTTTGTAAGGTTTGTAAAGACACAAATTAGTTTTTTTTACTCAATATGATGGTATAACTGTCATACTAAATATGATAACTCCAAAACCAAACATGCATTATGTCTAAAAATTCCTGTAATATTGTATCTATGTGAGTTTTACCAGAAACAGGTATTTTGGTAAGGTTTACAAATACAAAACATAGGTTTTACTAATAATGACAGTATAACTGCCACACTCAATATGACAGTTATTTAAACATAACTCCTAAACCAAACTTGATAAATGGCTAATAATGCCTTGAGAAATGTATCTTTGTGAGTTTTCCTGAAAAAAAATATTTGTAAGGTTTATAAAAAACACAAGTTAGTCTTTTTTTTTACTCAATATGATGGTATAACTGTCATACTAAATATGAAAGTTATATAAACATAACTCCAAAACCAAACATGCATTATGTCTAAAAATGCCTGTAATATTTTATATATGTAAGTTTTACCAGAATCAGGTATTTTTTAAGGTTAACAAATACAACAATTAAGTTTTACTCATAATGACGGTATAACTGCTACATTCAATTTGACAGTTATTTAAACATAACTTCCTAACCACACATGCAAAAAGGCTAATAATGCCTAAAACAATGCAACCTTTTGAGTTTTACTCAACACATATGCTTTTTTAAGGCTTACAAACACAAAAAGTAGTTTTTCACTAAATATGACAGTAATGTTCTTAAAATCCTGAGTTAATGCGAAAAAAGCAATATATATTTATATTTCAACATAATTCCTACACCAAAAATACAAAATGTCTAATCATGCCTGGAGACATGTATCTTTGTTAGTTTTACTAGAAAAATTATCTTTTGTAAGGTTTGGAACCATGCAAGTTAGTTTTTTTAATTCTGTATGACAGTATAACTGTCATACAGAATATATAAACATAACTCCACAAGTGAACATGCATATTATGTCTAAAAATGCCTAAAATATTGTATCAATGTGAGTTTAACCAGAATCAGGTAATTTGGTAAGGTTTACAAATACAAAAATTAGGTTTTATACATAATGACATTATAACTCCAAGGTTTCTCATAGTCATTCACATCGACGTCCCACTGGGGTGAGTTTTTCCTTGCCCTTATGTGGGCTTTGTACCGAGGATGTCGTTGTGGCTTGTGCAGCCCTTTGAGACACTTGTGATTTAGGGCTATATAAATAAAGATTGATTGATTGAGATTGATTGATAACTGCTACATTCAATTTGACAGTTATTTAAACATAACTTCCTAACCACACATGCAAACAGGCTAATAATGCCTTAAACAATGCAACCTTTTGAGTTTTACTCGAAACATATGCTTCTTTAATGCTTGCAAACACAAAAAGTAGGTTTTTACTAAATATGACAGTAATGTTCTTAAAATCCTGAGATAATGCGAAAAAAGCAATACAAATTTTTTTCAACATAATTCCTACACCAAACATGCAAAATGTCTAGTAATGCCTGGAGACATGTATCTTTGTTAGTTTTACTAGAAAACATATATTTTGTAAGTTTTGCAACGACGCAAATTAGTTTTTTTAATTCAGTATGACAGTAAAACTGTCATACTAAATATGAAAGTTATATAAACATAAGTTAAAAAGTAAACATGCATTATGTCTAAAAATATATGTAATATGTTATATATGTAAGTTTTACCAGAATCAGGTATTTTGGTAAGGTTAACAAATACAAAAATTAGGTTTTACTCATAATGACGGTATAACTGCTACATTCAATTTGACAGTTATTTAAACATAACTTCCTAACCACACATGCAAACAGGCTAATAAAGCCTTAAACAATGCAACCTTTTGAGTTTTACTCGAAACATATGCTTCTTTTAAGGCTTGCAAACACAAAAAGTAGGTTTTTACTAAATATGACAGTAATGTTCTTAAAATCCTGAGATAATGCGAAAAAAACAATACAAATGTTTTTCAACATAATTCCTACACCAAACATGCAACATGTCTAATAATGCCTGCAGACATGTATCTTTGTTAGTTTTACAAGAAAATATATCTTTTGTAAGGTTTGCAATGACGCAAGTTAGTTTTTTTGATTCAATATGACATTATAACAGTCATACTAAATAAGAAAGTAATATAAACATAATTCAAAAAGTAAACATGCATTATGTCTAAAAACATCTGTAATTTTTTATATATGTGATTTTTACCAGAATCTGGTAATTTGGTAAGGTTTACAATTACAAAAATTTGGTTTTTCTCATAATGACAGTATAACTGCTACATTCAATTTGAAAGTTAGTTTGTTTTACTCACTATGACTTTACGGTCACACTCCATATGACAGTTATTTAAACATAACTTCTAAACCACACATTCAAAATGGCTAATAATGCCTGTAGAAATATATCTTTGTGAGTTTTACTGGGAAAAAATATTTTGTAAGGTTTGTAAAGACACAAGTAAGTTTTTTTTATTCAATATAACAGTATAGCTGTCATACATATGAAAGTTATAGAAACATAACTCCAAAACCAAACATGCATTATGTCTAAAAATGCCTGCAATATTGTATCTGTGTGAGTTTTACTAGAATCAGTTGTTTTTGTAAGGTTTGCAAATACAAAATTTAGGTTTTACTCACTATGACAGTTATTTAAACATAACTCCTAAACAACAAATGCAAAATAGCTAATAATGCTTGGAGAGATGTATCTTTGTTATAGAGAGCCTGCTGACCAACAGCATCTCTGTCTGGACTGGAGCCTGAGGTGCCTCAGACTGGAAGTATCTCCAGAGAGTGGTGAGGACGGCAGAAAAGATCATCAGGGCTCCTCTTCCTCCTATCCAGGAGATCGCAAAAAGTGCTGCCTGACCAGGGCTCAGAAAATTTGCAAAGACTCCTCCCACCCCCACCAAGGACAGTTTTCACTGCTAGACTCTAGAAAGAGGTTCCGCAGCTTCCGAAGCAAAACCTCCAGGTTCTGTAACAGCTTCTCCCTCAGGCCGTAAGACTCTTGAACGCATCATAATTAAATTATCTCCTCAACTCCCCTCAAAATGAATTAACTCGCTGGAATGAAAAAGACAATATAACATACATCCATAAACGTGGGTGCATGTAAAAAAGTGCAATATATTTATCTGCACAGTAATCTATTTATCTATTTATATATATTTATATATATTTATTTTTCTATAAATATATATATATATATATATATATATATATATATGTGTGTGTGGGGAAAAAAAATCACAAGACTATTTCATTTCTACAGGCCTGTTTCATGAGGGGGGGTTCCCTCAATCATCAGGAGATTTTAATGGGAGCATTCACATACCATGGATTATATAGGGCACAGAGTGGGTGGGTACAGACTGGTGTAGGGGCGTGGTGATTGGCTCATGTGTTACCTAGGAGGTGTTTCCGTCTGTGGCGGCATGCTGTTACAATTTCGCTGCGCTTGTTGAGGGATGACAGGTCTGGACGGTAAATAATAAACAGTTTTTCTTTCAAGCATAGGTTGCATCTTTTATTACCACTATTGTAAGGTGTGCTGGATGCAAGAATTTGCCATGTTATTGAATATTCAACATTATTGTCTTTGAGGTCCCAAATGTGTTTGCTGAGTTCTGTGGTATTCCGCAGGTTTTGGTTCCTGAAAGAAGCCTTGTGATTGTTCCATCTGGTTTTGAACTCTCCCTCGGTTAATCCTACATATGTGTCGGTTGTGTTAATGTCCTTGCGTGTTACCTTAGATTGGTAGACAACTGATGTTTGTAAGCACCCCCCGTTGAGAGGGCAATCAGGTTTCTTTCGACAGTTGCAACCTTTGTTGGTTTTGGAGTCGCTCTGTCCGGGGGCCGACGGCTCATTTGCAATTGTTTTGTTGTGGTTTGAGATGATTTGTCGTATATTGTTCATACAGCTGTAGCTCAATTTAATGTTGTTCTTGTTGAATACTTTTCTTAGGGTGTTGTCTTTGGGAAAGTGTTTGTCAATCAGATTGAGGAATTTGTGTCCAATGTTAGTTGAGACGTTTTTGCTGTATGGGGGGGTTGTACCAGATGATGTCGTTTCGTTTTCTGTTCTTTTTCGGTTGGTTTCCTGGCGTGGGTTCATAGGTGAGGGTGAAATTGTATCCGCTTTCATCAAGGGCTTTTTGGTACGGGGGGGTTGCTTGGTCAAATTCAGCTTTGCTAGATGACAGCATCGATAGCCTTTTATTAATTCCGGTAGGTATTCTTTTCATGGTGGTGGGTGGGTGGTTGCTGTCATGGTGCACATATTGGAGTGTTGTGTTGGGTTTCGTGAATGGTTGGTAGCTGTTATTTCTCAGGTTGAAAGTGACGTCAAGGAAGTTGACGGTTTGCTTGTTGGCTTCAATCGTGATCCGTAGGCCGTTCTCTTTGAACATTTGGCATATGCGCTTCTTGGTATTCTCGCTGCTCCTTGGCGAGGCGCGACACACTGCCAGTCCGTCATCACGGTAAATACCAAGGTTCAGATTGAGGCTGGCGAGCTGGGAGAGGAGGAAACTCCCAACGAGTTCACACGTTTCTGCTCCGTCAAAACTTCCCATAGTGACGTCAAATGTTGCATTGTTCTTTTTTTGCCATGGTGTACTGTTGTGGATGAGAATGGAGTTTTTTGCGTGGATGATGATGTTTCTTTCGTTGCCTGTGATTGAGTCGTAGTCTGAGGCGAAGTCTAGTGCTTGAGTCAGTAGGTCTTGCGTGATGGAAGGGTAAAATTCTTCGATATCAAAGGAGATAAAGTTGTGCTGTTGTTTGTCTTGGATGTTGTTGAACCATTTGATTACTGCTGCTGTATTTCTCCATTGGTTGAGTGGTGTTTTGTCCTTGATTTTTGTGTTGACTCTGTCCAGGATTATTTTGCTGATTTTTCCTATTTCAGATTTAGTTGGGTTTATTAGTCGGCATGTTGGGTTATTTGCGAAGTTGGGTTTGTGGTCCTTCAATGTGATGAAGGCTTCCTTGTTGGCTGTGGCGTCCACCCTGTCCTCAATGTCCAGTTCAGCCGCGATCCTTTTATTTTCCAGGTGGATGTTCTGTAAGGTGTTGGGTTGTGCTTTTTTGTATGATTTGGTGATGCTTCTGTCCAGTATGGTGTGATGTTCTGGTATGTCCATTCTGTAGAAGTTTGTGGTTTTATCGGCAGCTATGATGATGTTGTTTACTTTCTTGATGCGCTCCTTGTCATTTTTCAGCTTGGTGAGGAGTGGGTTGCGGATTGGCTTGAATTATATATATATATATATATATATATATATATATATATATATATATATATATATATATATATATATATATATATATATATATACATATATATATATATATATATATATATATATATATATATATAAAGTATTTATATATTATTTATATATAATTATTTATCGAAATATGCACCTTATTGCTTTTTTATCCTGCACTACCATTAACTAATGTAACGACATTTCGTTCTTATCTGTGCTGTAAAGTTCAAATTTGAATGACAATAGAAAGAAAGTCTAAGTCTAAGTCTAAGTCTTTACTAGAATAATGATCTTTTGTAAGGTTTGCAAAGACACGAGTTAGTTTTTTTTTACTCTTTGGTAATATACAGTATAACTGTCATACTAAATATGAAAGTTGTATAAACATAACTCCAAAACCAAACATGCAATCCGTCTTAAAATGCCTGTAATATTGAATCTATGTGAGTTTTACCAGAATCAGGTATTTTGGTAAGGTTTACAATTACAAAAATTAGGTTTCACTCATAATGACAGTATAACTGCCACATTCAATTTAAAATGTATTTAAACATAACTCCTAAACCACACATGCACAATGGCTAATAAAGCCTGGAGAAATGTCTCTTTGTGAGTTTTACTGGAAAACAAATATTTCGTAAGGTTTGTACCAACACAAGTTAGTTTTTTTTACTCAATATGACAGTGTTACTGTCATACTAAATATGAAAGTTATTTAAACATAACTCCTAAACAACAAATGCAAAATGGCTAATAATGCTTGGAGAAATGTATCTTTGTTAGTTTTACTAAAACAATGATCTTTTGTATGGTTTGCAAAGACACAAGTTTGTTTTTTGTACTCAATATGATAGTATAACTGTTATACTAAATATGAAAGTTGTATAAACATAACATAACAAAACCAAACATGTAATCTGTCTAAAAATGCCTGTAATATTGAATCTTTGTGAGTTTTACCAGAATCATGTATTTTGGTAAGGTTTACAATTACAAAAATTAGGTCATAATGACAGTATTACTGCCACATTCAATATGTCAGTTATTTAAACATAACTCCTAAACCACACATGCAAAATGGCTAATAATGCCTGTAGATATGTATCTTTGTGAGTTTTACTAGAAAAAAATATATTTTGTAAGGTGTGCAAAGACACAAGTTAGTTTTTTTTACTTAATATGACCGTATACCTGTCATACTAAATCCATCCATTTTCTTCCGCTTATCCGAGGTCGGGTTGCGGGGGCAGCAGCCTAAGCAGAGAAGCCCGGACTTCCCTCTCCCCAACCACTTCGTCCAGCTCTTCTTGGGGGATCCCGAGGCATTCCCAGCCCAGCCGGGAGACATAGTCTTCCTAATGTGTCCTGGGTCTTCCCCGTGGCCTCCTGCCGGTTGGACTTGCCCTCACGAAAAGAGCAATAAAAATGGATTCAAACACAACTCCTAAACCAAATATGTATAATGTATAAAATGCCTGTAATATTGAATCAATGTGAGTTTTACTAGAATCAGTTGTTTTTGTAAGGTTTGCAAAAACAAAAATTAGGGTTAACACTTAATGACTGTATAACTGCCACATTCAATATGACAGTTATTTAACATAACTCCTAAACTACACATGAACATTTTCTAATAATGCATGAAGAAATGTATCTTTGTGAGTTTTACTAGGAACATTTTCTTTTGTAAGGTTTGCAAAGACACAAGTTAGTTTGTTTTACTCACTATGACTTTACGGTCACACTCCATATGACAGTTATTTAAACATAACTTCTGAACCACACATGCACAATGGCTAATAATGCCTGTAGAATTGTATCTTTGTGAGTTTTACTGGGAAAAAATATTTTGTAAGGTTTGTAAAGACACAAGTTAGTTGTTTTTATTCAATATAACAGTATAGCTGTCATACATATGAAAGTTATAGAAACATAACTCCAAAACCAAACATGTATTATGTCTAAAAATGCCTGCAATATTGTATCTGCGTGAGTTTTACTAGAATCAGTTGTATTTGTAAGGTTTGCAAATACAAAATTTAGGTTTTACTCACTATGACAGTTATTCAAACATAACTCCTAAACAACATATGCAAAATAGCTAATAATGCTTGGAGAAATGTATCTTTGTTAGTTTTACTAAAACAATGATCTTTTGTATGGTTTGCAAAGACACAAGTTTGTTTTTTGTACTCAATATGATAGTATAACTGTTATACTAAATATGAAAGTTGTATAAACATAACATAACAAAACCAAACATGTAATCTGTCTAAAAATGCCTGTAATATTGAATCTTTGTGAGTTTTACCAGAATCATGTATTTTGGTAAGGTTTACAATTACAAAAATTAGGTCATAATGACAGTATTACTGCCACATTCAATATGTCAGTTATTTAAACATAACTCCTAAACCACACATGCAAAATGGCTAATAATGCCTGTAGATTTGTATATTTGTGAGTTTTACTAGAAAAAAATATATTTTATAAGGTGTGCAAAGACACAAGTTAGTTTTTTTTACTTAATATGACCGTATAACTGTCATACTAAATCCATCCATTTTCTTCCGCTTATCCGAGGTCGGGTTGCAGGGGCAGCAGCCTAAGTAGAGAAGCCCGGACTTCCCTCTCCCCAACCACTTCGTCCAGCTCTTCTCGGGGGATCCCGAGGCGTTCCCAGCCCAGCCGGGAGACATAGTCTTCCCAATGTGTCCTGGGTCTTCCCTGCGGCCTCCTGCCCGTCGGACTTGCCCTAATGAAAAAAGCAATAAAAATGTATTCAAACACAACTCTAAACCAAACATGTAAAATGTCTAAAAATGCCTGTAATATTGAATCTATGTGAATTTTACCAGAATCAGGTATTGTGGTAAGGTTAACATTTACAAAAATTAGGTTTTACTCATAATAACAGTATAACTGCCACATTCAATTTGACATTTATTTAAACATAACTCCTAAACCACATGTGCACAATGGCTAATAATGCCTGCAGAAATGTCTCTTTGTGAGTTTTACTGGAAAAAAATATTTTTTAAGGTTTGTACAGATACAAGTTAGTTTTTTTTGTTCAATATGACAGTATTACTGTCATACTAAATATGAAAGTTATATAAACATTACTCCAAAACCAAACATGCATTATGTCTAAAAATGCCTGTAATATTGTATCCATGTGAGTTTTAGTAGAATCATTTGTTTTCATAAGGTTTGCAATTACAAAATATGGGTTTTACTCACTATGACAGTATACTGTCACACTCAATCTGACGGTTATTTAAACATAAGTCCTAAACCACACATGCAAAATGACTAATAATGCCTTGAGTTATGTATCTTTGTGAGTTTTACTAGAAAAAATATATTTTGTAATGTTTGCAAAGACACAAGTTAGTTTTTTACTTAATATGACAGTATAACTGTCATACTAAATCCATCCATTTTCTTCCTGCTTATCCGAGGTCAGGTTGGGGGCAGCAGCCTAAGCAGAGAAGCCCAGACTTTCCTCTCCCCAGCCACTTCGTCCAGCTCTTCTCGGGGGATCCAGAGGCGTTTTCAGGCCAGCCAGGAGACAAATAGATAGATAGATAGATAGTACTTTATTGATTCCTTCAGGAGAGTTCCCTCAGGAAAATTTTAAAAAGTGAAAAGTAAATAATGGGCGTATAAATTGAAACAAAATAGAAACATATTACAATAGAATAAAAATAAAAAGCAACAATGAGAATAAAAATATAACATTAAAATAAGAATATAACAAGAGAAACTAGGCAGTAGTGACCATGTTTTGAAAAAATATTGCAGTCTTATTGTTTTGCATCCCTTGTCATCCTAGTAGCCCCCCTCCCCCCAGAGAGGAGTTGTACAGTCTAATGGCGTGTGGGACAAAGGACAGCCGCCTCAGGAAGTACAGCTCTGTCCTTTCCTGTACAAGTGGTCTGTGTTAACAGTCCAGTCCAGCTTATTGTCCACCCACACCCCGAGGTACTTGAATGATAGTCTTCCCAATGTGTCCTGGGTCTTCCCCTTGGCCTCCTGCCGGTCAGCCTTGCCCTAACGAAAAAAGCAATAAAAAATGTATTCAAACACAACTCCTAAACCAAACCTGTAAAATGTCTAAAAATGCCTGTAATATTGAATCTATGCGAGTTTTACTAGAATCAGTTGTTTTTGTAAGGTTTGCAAATACAAACTTAGGTTTTACACATAATGACAGTATAACTGCCACACTCAATATGACAGTTATTTAAACATAACTCCTAAACCACACATGAAAAATGTCTAATAATGCGTGAAGAAATGTATCTTTGTGATTTTTATTAGAAACGTTTTCTTTTGTGAGGTTTGCAAAGACACAAGTTAGTTTTTTTTACTCAATATGACAGTGTAACTGCCACACTCACTATGACAGTTATTTAAACATAACTTCCAAACTCATACTTGCCAACATTGAGACCTCCGATTTCAGGAGGTGGGGGTGGGGAAGGCGTGGTCGGGGGTGGGGTGGGGGCGTGGTTGGGGGTGTGGTTAAGAGGGGAGGAGTATATTTAGAGCTAGAATTCACCAAGTCAAGTATTTCATATATATATATATATATATATATATATATATATATATATATATATATATATATATATATATATATATATATATATATATATATATATATATATATGTGTGTGTGTATATAGGCAGCAGCCTAATACACACATATATAAGAAAAACTTGACTTTCAGTGAATTCTAGCTATATATATATATATATATATATATATATATATATATATATATATATATATATATATATAAATATATATATATATATATATATATATATATATATAAATAAATACTTGAATTTCAGTTTTCATTTATTTACACATATACACACACATAACACTCATCTACTCATTGTTGAGTTAAGGGTTGAATTGTCCATCCTTGTTCTATTCTCTGTCACTATTTTTCTAACCATGCTGAACACCCTCTCTGATGATGCATTGCTGTGTGGCACGCACAAAAGTGCTTTCATCAAATGCACGAGAGTCTGGAATTTTCCATCCCTTCCGAGCATGGCCAAAAACCGGTCAATCTTTGCTTCCTGAGGAAGATCTTCACTGCCAAGCACTTGGTACTCCACTACTTATTCCCGGAGGCTATCCAGGTCCAATCGCAGCTGCGGACCAGCAACGGACTCATAAAAACCCTGGCTCATCTGGCCTGGGTCCCTTTTGGACCCGTTTATCTCATTTTCAAAATCCCTTCTGTTCTTGCTGTAGGATAAAATAGGAAACTAAAAAATTCACTAGGCGCCACTACAGCAATATAGGCTTACATATGCATTGCCTTGTATTTTTAAACTAACAACATTGTCAATAGGCAGAAACAGAAAATGGTCAATTCACTCTATAAAGTAAAATATATAAATAGTAAATAAACATATTTAATCTATTAGGCTACAACTTCAATGAAATGCTGCTCCATGCACAGCTAACATCAGAAAATGAATAACTGGTGAATGACAAGAAGTTCAATAAAACGTTTTTTTTTTTATACATTTCTATTCATCCTGAGGAGGTGAGGCGGGACTCGTCTCCTCGTTGCTCAATCCCCCGCCAGGTTGAACCACCTGATGGCGTGTTTGGTGACCTCAGCGTCCGTGGCTGACCTTGTCACCTGATTTTTTCTCACAGCACCTGTAATCAAACAAGATTACAAGACAGATATGTTTATGTTTATGGTATGTAGCATCCAAAGCCAAGTATGCTTACATAATACAAAATATGTGATAAGTATTAAGGAGATTACATTTGAAAAAGAAACATGACTTAAAGTTACTGGAGGTGAATTTGTGATCAGGGTATAGGTGTGCAAGATATCCAAATTGTTCAAACAATATCGTTATTTGGTTCCTTGATCAGAGTACTGTATGTGGATAAATCTGTGTAGTTTTGTCATGTTTGTTTGATTCTGTTGGATGACGGCGGCGGGAGGGCGCATAAATAAATATCCATAACCCAACTGTGGGAAGTTGACATTGTTTTCTTATATTTGTACTATCATTCTATGTTTGTATTTGTGTAGGCCAGGGGTGTCCAAAGTGTGGCCCGGGGGCCATTTGCAGCCCGCAGGTCATTTTTTAACGGCCCCACAGCACATTTTTAAAACATACGATTGAAATAAATAAAAAACATTAAAAGTGGTATTTAAAGAGCAAACGGGTGAAATGTAACAAGAAAATGTAGCAATGTTTACTCTAATCACACAAAGCTGCCATGTAGGCTGTTTCTTTAAAAAATAATAATGAATCAAAATCAATGTCATGAATTTTTGACCTATTCAAGGCTCATTAAAGGATTTCGACACACATCAGTTGAAGCGTTACGTTAATCTGACCAAGAGAATAAGTTTGGGAGCAGCTACAGGTATGATGGTTGCTACGATTTTTAAGGCTGCCCCCACTATTGACTTTGAACGTATGTAATATTACTTTGAATTATATACTTACTGAAAAGCAAGGTCTTTGTGGCCATTCTGCTAAAGGCCTTTTTGTTGTTGACGCCCTTCCAATTTATCTGATGTGAAACCTCATCTGTGAACATCCTGCCCAGGATGTTCCAGGTCACCCGCTTCACATCGTGGCCTCCAATGGTGGCCAAATAAGAACTCTAAAAGGCAAAGACATCTCTTTAAACAAACAGGTAAACTTTTTTAAGCTTAAGTTGGATTTCAAATGTTTTTGTTCCTGTTGAAAGCGTCCAGAAATGTAAAAAAACAGAACCTGTTCTCTTGGCTCATGGACCTATGCTACCTTTACACACGATGTCAAACCAGGCAGATTGTGGCTCACTGACATAATCTTACCACTGGGAAAAGGTGGTTCAGGACAGGCCTGGTTGTCAGCGCTGATTCAATAGAATATTTGCATAATCATGGACAATCAATAAACCTATTGGCACCATTCATATTAAGTAAGAAACCTCACCACTCTTTGTCGAGCTGGGCCATTTGATGGGTCATTTAAAAATGCCTCAAATGACTCCACTGCCTCCAACCGTGTCAGTGGAAACTGGATATTGGCCGGCATTTCAACTTCTGGCCCCGAGTTCGAGGTCAACCTGCTTGTTAAGAAGTTTACCTTCGCCATCAGCTGGTCTTGGGTGTGCTTGATATTTTCCAGCAGGCTAAGGATGTGGACCTCAGCCGCTGTTGACAAACAGCAGTATGAAATTAACATGTTTCAGTGTTTATCCTCATTACTGACAAAAGTTATTGACAAAGTTTGAAGAAAATATGTGATTGCTTGTGAATTTGAATTTTTTCCAAAATTTGTGGCACAGAATGACCATCCGGTATTTGTCAGTTATTGCTCACCAGAGCAGGAAATGTTGTAAGCCATTCTCCCCCCTCGCCATGTTGGCCTGTAGGCCAGGCTGGATCCAGGCTCCTGTGTCTGCCACATGTTGAGAGGTGGTGCAGGGGGTGGAGGGAGTCGAGGAGGTACTGCCGTTCCTAGTGAGGTGGGCATTGTGAGAGTCATCAGTTAACCATGACTGATTATATCCAAGGGGCGTATCTATTCACTAATATTTCAGAGATCAGTCCCTACCTTGTGTAACTCTCTGCATGTTTAATGCAGGTGCTGGTGAGGGCATATGAGTACGTCCTTCCCCATGGTGAGGTGCTAAGGGAGATAAATTGGTATTAAATGGTTGTGATCTGTTAACCATGGTTACTGGATGCTGAGATATTATTTCGGAGATCAGTCTTTACCTAGAAAGTTATCTACAGTTGACAGGTACTCACGACTCTTGCTGGCACTCGGCGAGACGGTGGAGCTGGGAGAAGGGATACAAGGAAAAGGGAATATCTTTAGCACTAAGAATGTTAACCATATCTTTATTTAGTGGTTTCGTTTTGGATGTTAAGAGATTATTCCTTACTCTGCCTGTGCAATTGGCTTGCCGACCCCAGAGATGCGAGGTCACTATTTCCTGGGTCTTCTTCGCTTTCATCCGAGTCCCCGAGACGATGGCTGTTGGGTAACCATATCATTAGGATTATTGCAATACCAAAATTGCCAAATATACATATAGTACAAGCATCTCTGGTCTATTTTTGAATGCTACCGGAAATAACCTTCCTGTTACTGTTGAAACATGACAAATACAAGACGTAACACACTTACACTGGCTTCCTGCTCCTTTTTTCTGGCACCTCCTCATTCTCTGCCTCAGATTGCAGGTCTGAGGTGTCGCAGCCCTTTCCATATTGCTGCATTATTTTTAATGCGTCTTTGTAGTTGTCTAAAATTGAATATGTTAAAATGAACATGAGTTTCAAATTAGCTGTAGAGCTGAACAGAATATTATTATTATTGATGATGTATCAGGTCTCTCTCTTACAAGAGACCTGGACAGAACATAGACAGAATAGGTTTTTCTAAGCAGAAAGAGAAGCAACTATGACGTTATTTTTAAACAAGAAATTTATGAATTTGCATACAACAAGTTCGGACAACAGAAACGTCAAATCTTGGCTAGTTTGACTCATGCTGCTCCTCATTTAAAGCGGCCCTTTTAATTCTGTCTGTGTTTTTATAGTTGGGCCAGAAAACCATCTCATCATACCATCCACTTGGGACAACCGTAATGTCCCCGTTCATTATAAATTTTATCAGATGAAAAGGCATCCTTAATGTAGAAAGAAAGAAAACGGGTATTTATTCATCGTCAAAGGATCAACGTGGACAAACGCATGCACAGGTGTTAGTGTATACAAATAAGCAAGTAATTTTACCTGAATGGTGCCCCAAGGTGGTAAGAACTATAAGAAAGGTAAAAGTACAGGTCATAATAGTCAGAACTTCAGCTCAATCGTAAAGTAGGGTTTGAAATTATGGGTGTAGTGTATACATGGAATAAAACCAACTTTTGTGTAATACTTACAGCTATTCTTCAGCCAGAGTACTGGAAGTCATAGAAGTCGGTAGTCAACTATAGTATTAGAGTTTGTAACTTGAACTGATTGTTTAAACTGATTAATTGAACCGATTTGAACTCAAACTTTTTTTGCTGTTTTTTTGTTTCATTAATGGAGGGGTATGGCCACAAAACCATCCCTGTACGGCAAGGCTACACATTTCTGTCGCAGCGCTGACACCTCAACCAACTTCAGCTCATCAGATGGATCATTTACAGACAATATGTTCATTCTGTCAGAGTTGAAGGGGTAGGTATAGAATGGAGACTGCCGGGAAAATTCTGTGTAAATAGCGTACACACCATTATCATTTTTGATAATGTTTTTGATAAGGCAGACTTTATAGTCAGCAAGGTTGAGATGTTCAGGGCTTACCAACATGGATATAGCAGTTGACAGGAGCATGAAATTACAGTACATGTTCCGGTCCAGGAATCCTGCCAGTACCACAGGGCCAGTGTACAGTAAGAACTGTCGGAATTCAGTTGCCTTCCAACGGTCCAACTCCCTAAGCGACCGTGGTCTCTTGGCAAACTCAATTGGCACGTGGGGCCTCATGGACTGGAGTTTGCCTGACATCCTGTCTGCTATTAATGCCGGCAGTCTTACGGTTAACGGACCTCGCAGCCAAGTTAGGAGCAGTTTCCTTACAATGCCCAAACACACTAAATGCATATAATCTAAGGGAAACTGCGTTACCATGCCAACCTTGACGCGTTCAAATGGATGTGGCCCTTCGTGGTGATGTAATTCATCAACCTTCAGGTTAAATGAGATGTCCGTTCTAAGGGGGTGCTCTGGTCCAGGGAACGACATACGCCGGTTGTGGTATTGCCCTGGGTGTAGGCACTTATCGCACCCATGGTAAGCATTGTGGGCTTTAGTATTTTTCACAAAGGCCCGTGCAGGGGTATCACAGATTACTGTGTGAAGCTCAATTTTAAGATTCTTATCTTCAAAGCAAAACCCAGCCTCTAGCTCATGTAGTTCTGTGACAAAATCAGATAAGAACTCTGTGGCCGAACTAGGTTTTTTTGGTCCACAGTACACCCCAATGACAACGGGTTCCTTCATGGGGACGGTAACCAGTAGGCCATGGATGGGCCACAGCTGTACAGTGGAACTTTTAAATAAAGGAAGTCCATCTATATTAATCTGCATCCCCAATGTCATGCCCTCTGCCAATGTTTCGACATATTTACTTAGAGTGGCCTTCAAGGAGGAAAGGATGCCAAAGTGATGGTAGTTCCCCCCAGCCTTCTCCTGAATAGAATATTGGACTTTTGTTTTGAGAAGGGTCCTTCCATCCTTTGGCAGATTGGGATGGGTTAGATGGAGTATACTCAACAGTGCAGTTAGGGCAAACATGGAAATGCCAAAACTCACTGCCCAGTTGGCAATGTTATCAGAAAGTGATGTTGTGTCATCATTTTCAGAATCCGAACCTGATGTCCCATCCCCATCACTTTCATCCCAATACACGCCATCTAAATCTGCCTCCAATTCCATGTCCTCCTCTGTAAAAACGTGCACCTCTGGCATTGCATGTGCAGCTGAAGAGGATTGGGCAGTGTTCTCAGAAAGAACTCTGTCATCTGCCCCTATTCCTGTAATGTCTGTCATGTCTGTCTGAATCTGATGAAGCCTTTTTTGAACGTCAACACGTGTCCTTCGTCTTAAGGTTGATAAAGAGACAGGCACAGTCTTTCTATTCATGTTTGCGCTAAAAGACAAGAAAATACAGTAAAGTTTATCATTGATTATTGTTTCTAATGTTATATTTAAATAAATACACTGTTAAATGGTGGTGTTGTCTGTTTTGTTGCTACAAACTAGACAAGATATAGGGCAACGTTAAATTGATTCGGCCCCATGAATATGCCAAGAGCTGCTAGAAAAATGTGTAAGCAACATTACATTTTAACAAACCAGAAAGTATCTTACTTGATTAAGCGAACGTAGCAGGAGCAATTGCAGGCAAAAATCCAGGCAATAGATGATGCTGCAAAACACACAAAATAGAAGATGGGACCAAGTTCCATACAGTCGCATAAGAAATTATGAACAGGCGCAAAATACATTAGTTGTCTGAACCGACGCAAACAGTGGTTAAAATAATTAATTTCTAATTCATTAATTTTAATTATAAAGATTGCAGATAGACATTTTACATTATACATTATATATGTAACAGTCACTGTTCTGCGTTGTGTCTTTTGTAGTGATGCACACACAGGAGTTGAGTCGTGGAGGATTTATTCACCTTTTCTTTTTATATAGATCAAGAAAAAAGATCCTTAATATGTGCAGCAATTTATACCACTCACATCACCTCATTTTATGCCAAAAAAACTCATAACAGACATACCTTTTTTTTTGGAATGGAAACAAAAACAGGGCGTCACACACAGCTAGTCCACAGTAAACAGGATCTCGAGCTCCACTAAAGAATAAAGAAAGACAAAATACACACTCATATTAATACCACAGGATACATATATATAAATATACATTTAGGCCTCCACTTAGGCTTGATCCCAGGGACCCCAAAGGGTTTTGGTAAAAAAAATATTAAAAATGTGTCATTCAGTATTATTTTTAATATTCAAGTTTTAAATCCCTAGATCAACATTAGGTCTATCTGTCAATATGTTTTTAAAAATGTAAGTCGTATGCTCTTTTTGTCAAAGAAAACCCTGTTTTATGGAAAAAACACAAAATACGCAATATTTTCACCCAATATAATTTTTTAGTGGAATATTTGAGATTATTTAATAATTGGAGCCTTAAAAAGGTCAATAACTCATAACACCATTGATTTTAATTCATTATTATTTTTTGAGCGATGACACTTATAAACAAATCACCCAAAAATTATTGGGGAACCAAAAGGGTCCTACTCATTAAAGTGTTAAAAGAATAAATTATACATTTTTTTTACTGTTTAATTTTAACACAATAATCTCGAGATCAACTTCAGATCTATCTGTCAATTATAAATTGTATTGTTGTTTATGTTTTTTGTTTGTTCGTTTTAGGCCCTTTAAAAATAAAAAAAACAGCTCAATTTTTTATATGGCAAACAAAATATGCAACATTTACCCCCCCAAAAAAATCTCAAAGTGCATTATTTAATGTGACGTAATTGGAGCCTTGGATAAGTCAATAATTCATAATAACATTGATTTTGATTCATTATTTTATTAAAGAAAGAAACAGCCTGCATGGCAGCTTTGTGAGAGTAAACATTGCAACATTTTATTGTTACATTTCACCTGTTTGGTCTTTCATACCACTTTGTTTTAAAAATTTTATTTTTTATTTTTTTAAAATAGTATTTTAAAATGGGCCGTTAAGAAAAATGACCTGCGGGTCGCAAATGGCGTCCAAAGTGATGGGTCCGCACTTTGGACACCCATGCATTAAAGTGTTAAAAAATTAATTATACATTTTTTTTACTGTTTACTTTTAACACAATCTCGAGATCAACTTCAGATCTATCTGTCAATTATAAGTTTTATTGTTGTTTATGTTTTTTCGTTTTTGGCCTTTTAAAAATAAAAAAACAGCTACATTTTTTATATGGCAAACACAAAATATGCAACATTTACCCCCCAAAAAATCTCAAAGTGCAATATTTAATGTGACGTACTTGGAGCCTTGGATAGGTCAATAATTCATAATAACATTGATTTTGATTCATTATTTTTTAAAGAAAGAAACAGCCGGCTTTGCAGCTTTGTGTTACTAGAGTAAACATTGCAACATTGTATTGTTACATTTCACCTGTTTGGTCTTTCATACCACTTTTTATGTTTTAATTTTTTTAATTAAAAAAAAAAAATATATATATAATCGTATTTTAAAATGGGCCGTGGGGCCGTTAAGAAAAATGACCTACGGGCCGCAAATGGCCCCCGGGCCGCACTTTGGACACCCATGCATTAAAGTGTTAAAAAATAAATTATACAATTTTTTTACTGTTTACTTTTAACACAATAATCTCGAGATCAACTTCAGATCTATCTGTCAATTATAAGTTGTATTGTTGTTTATGTTTTTTCGTTTTTGGCCTTTTAAAAATAAAAAAACAGCTACATTTTTTATATGGCAAACACAAAATATGCAACATTTACCCCCAAAAAAATCTCAAAGTGCAATATTTAATGTGACGTACTTGGAGCCTTGGATAAGTCAATAATTCATAATAACATTGATTTTGATTCATTATTTTTTAAAGAAAGAAACAGCCTGCATGGCAGCTTTGTGTTATAGAGTAAACATTGCAACATTTTCTTGTTACATTTCACCTGTTTTGTCTTTCATGTCAATTTTTATGTTTTTAATTTGTTTAATCGTATTTTAAAATGGGCCGTTAAACAATGACCTGCGGGCCGCAAATGGCCCCCGGGCCGCACTTCTGACACGGATGTAAAATACTACATGCAGCAGCACACAATTAAGAGGTCCACACAGACAGAGTTTTTGGCCCGTGCAAAAAACTCACGAGACCAGGAAACACCGTAAAAACAGCATAGCATTAAGCTAACAACATGGATTAGTTTAATGCTATGCTACCGCTAGCATTAAACTAGCGGTAGCATAGCATTTAACTAATCCACGTGGTTAGCTTAATGCTATCGGCAGCATTTAGCAAATGAAAGTGAGGTTTTTACAACAATTGAACAACCATAATCCAAGAATTTAACCCGCATGTTTATCAACAAGTCACAGACAGTGTGCATTCTTATAGAATACTTTTAGAGCGACAACCAAAAAGTTTGTAAAAAAATAAAAGGATCGAGAGACAATGTAAGGTGACTTACAGCTGCGTCACATCAAGAAAAATACACAGCAAAGAAACTTTACTTAACTTAACTTTACTTAAGGGCCATAGCAATTTCTGCAGAATAGGTTATAACATATTCTGCCGAAATTGCTATTCCTTTTAAAATAAAATAGCCTTTTTTTTACAGAATATAAAGTTTTACTTAGTCCTAATATCAAACAATGTCATTACAATCATACATAAATGATGATGGAAACACAAAGGCCGATCTTTACTGTGAATGTAGCAATAAATCAATAAATCTACTTACGTTCGTGTTCCAGCAAACTCCAGAAATGACCAAGCTTGGCTCATGCGCGTACACTTTATAGGCGCGCGTCCACGTCTGCGGATCAGACATTGGTCGGCTCAGTATCCACTAGTGATGGGTCCGGCAACACCGATGCATCGGCGCATGCGTCGAGCTCATAGAGCAAAACCCTGTGTTGGTGAGCGTACCGCTTTTAGAAAGTCACGTGACCGATCATGAGCTGTTTTGGTCACGTAACCGATACGCGAACTGTGTCGCACTCCCGCCTCCTCTGTGCCCTGTGAGCGGGTCTTTTCTATAGCCGGAGAAATAATAATAAGAGAAATCGTCTAAAATTTAATACGTTGGAAAAACTGTTTTTTTTTAAATAAAAATGTGTAAAAAAAAAAAAAAAAAAAAAAAAAAAAAAAAAAAAAATTCCCAGTCCACAAGCATCCGCATTCACAACACGTTCTCTTAGATTTCCATGTTATGATACATGTTCACATTATTTATTGACTGTATCTAAAAAGATAAAAATATATTTTTATTTATATGAAGATATGAAATAATCCTAAATGAAATACAATGACTTGGTTTATATTATTGTATATACTAGGTCATAAAATCAGTGTCAGTTGAGTCGGTCCATAGGTTGCCTGTAGGGATTTTTAATGTCCAGCAGATGTCAGTATTTAGTGACACAGTATCTACACAGTATCAATACCGTTTTGCTATGTGTCGAAACGCTTCATGATGCCTCATCAACCCATCACTAGTATCCACGTAGGCGGAGCCTATACTGTAGGCGGCGCGCGCCGGTTTAGTTTGCCCCGTCCGCGTACGCGAATCAGACACGGGTCCGCTCAGGATCCGCCGTCTGACCGTACAATTTTCGGAGGCGGAGCGGAAAACGAGTAACGAATGTGACAGTAACGCGGGTTGGGCGACTTGAAGGCGGATCCGCATAGAAGTCTTCTGCTGTGTGGGGTCCAGCGCCTCCCTCGTGACATGTTCAAAGTTCTTCCGGAGGCGTTCCCAGCAAACCCTCACAATGCGTTTGGGCCTGCCAGGTCTGTCAGGCATCCTCCCCCACCATCGCAGCCAACTCACCACCAGGTGGTGATCGGTAGAAAGCTCCGCCCCTCTCTTCACCCGAGTGTCCAAAACATGAGACCGCAAATCCGATGACACAACTACAAAATCGATCATGGAACTGCGGTCTAGGGTGTCCTGGTGCCAAGTGCACATATAGACACCCTTATGTTTGAACGTGATGTTTGTTATTGACAATCTGTGACGAGCACAAAAGTCCAATAACAAAACACCACTCGGGTTCAGATCCGGGCGGCCATTCTTCCCAATCACGCCTCTCCAGGTTTCACTGTTGTTGCCTAGATGAGCGTTGACGCCCCCAGTAGAACGAGGGAATCACCCGGTGGAGCACTTTCCAGTACTCCCTCGAGTGAATCCAAAAAGGGTGGGTACTCTGAGCTGCCGTTTGGCGCGTAAGGCCAAACAACAGTCAGGACCCGTCCCCCCACCCGAAGGCGGAGGAAAGCTACCCACTGGTCCACTGGGTTGAACTCCAACGTGCAGGCTTTGAGCCGGGGGGCAACAAGAATTGCCACCCGAGCCCGTCGCCTCTCACTGCCGGCAACGCAAGCATTATAACTCCAAAACAACAAATGCTAATAATGCTTGGAAAAATGTATCTTTGTTAGTTTTACTAGAATAACAATCTTTTGTAAGGTTTGCAGACACAAGTTGTTGTTTTTTTACTCAATATGACAGTATAACTGTCATACTAAATATGAAAGTTGTATAAACATATCTCCAAAACCAAACATGCAATCCGTCTAAAGATGCCTGTAATATTGAATCTATGAAAAATAGTTTTTTTACTCAATATGACAGTATAACTGTCATTCTAAATCCATCCATTTTCTTCCACTTATCCGAGGTCAGGTTGCGGGGGCAGCAGCCTAAGCAGAGAAGCCCAGACTTCCCTCTCCCCAGCCACTTTGTCCAGCTCTTCTCGGGGGATCCCGAGGCGTTCCCAGGCCAGCCTGAGACATAGTCTTCCCAATGTGTCCTGGGTCTTCCCCGTGGCCCCCTGCCGATCGGACTTGCCCTAACGAAAAAAGCAATAAAAATGTATTCAAACACAACTCCTAAACCAAACATGTAAAATGTCTAAAAATGCCTGTAATATTGAATCTATGTGAGTTTTACTAGAATCAGTTGTTTTTGTAAGGTTTGCAAATACAAACATTTGGTTTTACACATAATAACAGTATAACTGCCACATTCAATATGACAGTTATTTAAACATATTTCCTAAACCACACATGAAAAATGTCTAATAATGCCTGGAAAAAAATATTTTTGTGAGTTTTACTGGAAAAACATAGTTTGTAATGTTTGTAAAGACACAAGTTAGTTTTACTCAAGATGACAGTATAACTGTCATAATAAATATGAAAGTTCTATAAACATAATTCCAAAACCAAACATGCATTATGTCTAAAAATATCTGTAAAATTGTATCCATGTGAGTTTTACTAGAATCATTTTTTTTGTCGTTACTAAATCCATCCATTTTCTTCCGCTTAACCGAGGTCGGGTTGCGGGGGCAGCAGCCTAAACAGAGAAGCCCAGACTTCCCTCTCCCCAGCCACTGCTTCCAACTCTTCCCGGGGGATCCTGAGGCGTTCCCAGTCCAGCCGGGAGACATAGTCTTCCCAATGTGTCCTGGGTCTTCCCCGTGGCCTCCTGCCGGTCGGACTTGCCTTAAACACCTCCCTCGGGAGGCGTTCGGGTGGCATCCTGAGCAGATGCCCGAACCACCTCATCTGGCTCCTCTCAATGTGGAGGAGCAGCGCTTTACTCTGAGAGCTTCTTACCCTATCTCTAAGGGAGAGACCCGCCACCCGGCGGAGGAAACTCAATTTGGCCGCTTGTACCCGTGATCTTGTCTTTTCGGTCATAACCATGACCATGGGTGCAGGATGGGAATGTAGATCGACCGGTAAATTTAGAGCTTTTAATTCTGGCTCAGCTCCTTCTTCACCACAATGGATCGATATAGCGTCCTCATTACTGAAGACGCCGCACCGATCCGCCTGTGGATCTCATGATCCACTCTTCCCTCACTCGTGAACAAGACTCCTAGGTACTTGAACTCCTCCACTAGTATGTGCCATCTCCTCCTCAACCTGGAAATGGCACCCCACCCTTTACTGGGCGAGAACCATGGACTCGGACTTGGAGGTGCTGATTCTCATCCCAGTCGCTTGATACTCGGCCATCCAATGAGAGCTGGAGATCCTGGCCAGTTAAAGCCATCAGGACCACATCATCTGCAAAAAGCAGAGACCTAATCCTGCAACCACCAAACCGGATCCCCTCAACGCCATGACTGCGCCTAGAAATTCTGTCCATAAAAGTTAACAACAGAATCGGTGACAAAGGGCAGCCTTGGTCCGCCAAGGCTGCCCTTTGTGTGGTTTAGTCCAACCCTCACTGGAAAGAGGTCCGACTTACTGCCGGCAATGCGGACCAAGCTCTGACACTGATCATACAGGGAGCGACCTGCCACAATCAGACTGTCCGATACCCCATACTCTTGTCTTTGAGCCGGGGGGACAACAAGAATTGCCACCCCAGCCTCTCATTGCTTGCAACGCCATAGTGGAAGAGAGTCCAGCCCCTCTCGAGAGAACAGGTTCCTGTGCGTCGAAGTGAGTCCAACTATATCTAGCCGGAACTTCTCCACCTCGCACACCAGCTCAGGCTCCTTCCCTCCCAGCGAAGTGACATTTCACGTCAGAAGAGCTAGCTTATGTAGCCGATGATCGGACAGCCAAGTGCCCTGCCTTCGGCTGCCGCTCAGCTCACACTGCACCCGACCTCTATGACCCAGCCCATGAGTGTGAGCCTATTGGAGGAGGGAACCACGTTGCCTCATTGAGCTGAGCCAGCCAACAGGCGCTCGCCATCGTGCCCCACCTCTGGGCCTGGCTCCACCCGCGTCCGGGCGAGGAAAAATCTAGGACCTCGATTTGTACTTTTTATAAAGGTCTTTGAGCTGCTCTTTGTCTGATCCCTCACCTAGGACCTATTTGTCTTGGGAGAGCCTACTAGGGGGCATAGAAGCCCACAGACAGCATAGCTGCATAGATCAGTGGGACACGCAAACTCTTCTACCACGATAAGGTGGCGGCTCAGAAAGGAGGTTATATAAACATAACTCCAAAACCAAACATGCATTATGTCTAAAAATGCCTAAAATATTGTATCTGTGTGACTTTTACTAGAATCGGTTGTTTTTGTAAGGTTTGTAAATACAAACATTTGGTTTTACTCACTATGGTAAATGGGTTATACTTGTATAGAGCTTTTCTACCTTAAAGGTACACAAAGCGCTTTGACACTACTTTTACATTCATCCACTCACACACACATTCACACACTGATGGCGGGAGCTGGCATGCAAGGCCCTAACCACAACCCATCAGGAGCAAGGGTAAAGTGTCTCCCTCAAGGACACAACGGACGTGATGAGGTTGGTAGAAGGTGGGGATCGAACCAAGAACCCTCAGGTTGCTGGAACGGCCACTCTCCCAACTGCGCCACGCCTTCCCCATGTATACTGTCTCTGTCTCTGTATCTGACGGTTATTCATAACTCCTAAACCACACATGCAAAATGGCTAATAAGAGAAATATATCTTTGTGAGTTTTACTGGAAAAAAATATTTTGTAAGGTTTGCAAAGACACAAGTTTTTTTTATTTATTAATATGACAGTATAACTGTCATACTAAATATGAAAAGTTACAAACCTAACTCCAAAACCAAACCTGCATTATGTCTAAAAATGCCTGTAATATTGTATCTCTGTGAATTTTACTAGAATCAGGAGGTTTATAAGGTTTAAAAATACAAAAATTAGGTTTTACTCATAATGACAGTATAACTGCCACACGCAATATGACAGTTATTTAAAAACTCCTAATCCACACAGGCAAAATGGCTATTGATGGCTGAAATAATGCATCCTTGGGAGTTTAACTCAAAACATATGCTTTTTTAAAATCTTGCAAACACAAAAAGTAGTTTTTTACTCAATATGACAGTAATGTTCTTAAAATCCTGAGATAATACGAAAAAAGCAAAAACAATGTATTCCATTATAATTCCTAAACCAAACATGCAAATAGTGTAAAAATGCCTGTGATATTGAATCAATGTATATTTTACTAGAATCAGTTGTGTTTGAAAGGTTTGCAAATACAAAGATTAGGTTTTTTTCACCATGACAATGTACACTCAATATGACAGTAAATTCAACATAACTCCTAAACTACACATAAAATGAGCTAATATTGCCTGAAATAATGCATTCTTGTGAGTTTTACTCGAAACATATGATTTTTTAAGGCTTGCAAACACAAAAAGTAGTTTTTGACTCAATATGACAGTAATGTTCTTAAAATTCTGAGATAATGCAAAAAAAGCAATAAAAATGTATTCAATCATAATTTCTAAACTAAACATGCAAAATGTGCAAAAATGCCTGTAATATTGAATCCACGTGAGTTTTACTAGAATCAGTTGTTTTAGTAAGGTTTGAAAAAACAAAAATTAGGTTTTACTCTTTATGAAAGTGAACTGTCACACTCAATATGTCAGTTATTTAATCATAACTACTAAACTACACATGCAAAATGGCTAATAATGCTTGAAATAATGCATCCTTGGGAATTTTCCTCGAAACATATGCTTTTTTAAGGCTTGCAAACACAAAAAGTAGTTTTTTACCCAATATGACAGTAATATTCCTAAAATCCTGAGATAATGCGAAAAAAGCAATACAAATGTATTCAATCATATTTCCTTAATCAAACATGCAATATGTGTAAAAATGCCTGTAATATTGAATCCATGTGAGTTTTACTAGAATCAGCTGTGTTTGAAATTTTTGCAAATACAAAAATTAGTTTTTTTTCACCATGACAATTTACACTCAATATGACAGTAAATTAAACATAACTCCTAAACTACACATAAAATGAGCTAATATTGCCTGAAATAATGCATTCTTTTGAGTTTTACTCGAAACATATGCTTTTTTAAGGCTTGCAAACACAAAAAGTGTTGTTTTACTCAATATGACGGTAATGTTCTAAAAATCCTGAGATACTGCGAAAAAAGCAATAAAAATGTATTCCATCTTAATTTCTAAACTAAACATGCAAAACGTGTAAAAATATCTGTATTTTTGAATCCATGTGAGTTTTACTAGAATCAGTTGTTGTGTAAGGTTTGCAAATACAAAAAATAGGTTTTTTTCACCATGACAATGTACACTCAATATGACAGTAAATTAAACATAACTCCTAAACTACACATGAAAATGAGCTAATATTGCCTTAAAGAAGTGTATTTTTATGAGTTTTACTCAAAACATAGGCTTGCAAACAAAAAAAGTAGTTTTTTACTCAATATGACAGTAATGTTCTTAAAATCCTGAGATAATGCGAAAAAAGCAATACAAATGTATTTCAACATAATTCCTAAACCAACAATGCAAAATGTCTAAAAATGCCTGTAATATTAAATCCATGTGAGTTTTCCTAGAATCAGTTGTTTTTGTAAGGTTTGCAAATACAAAAAAATAAGTTTTACTCACTATGACAGTATACTGTCACACTGAATATGACAGTTATTTAAAAATAACTCCTAACTACACATGCAAAATGGCTAATGATGCCTCAAATAATGCATTCTACTTGGTTTTACTCGAAACATATGCTTATTTAAATCTTGCAAACACAAAAAGTATTTTTTTACTCAATATGACAGTTATATTCCTAAAATCCTGAGATAATGCGAAAAAAGCAATAACAATGTTTTCAATCATATTTCCTAAATTAAACATGCTAAATCTGTAAAAATGCCTGTAACATTGAATCCATGTTAGTTTTACTAGAATCAGCTGTGTTTGAAATTTTTGCAAATACAAAAGTTAGTTTTTTTTCACCATGATAATGTACACTCAATATGACAGTAAATTCAACATAACTCCTAAACTACACATAAAATGAGCTAATATTGCCTGAAATAATGCATTCTTGTGAGTTTTACTCGAAACATATGCTTTTTTAAGGCTTGCAAACACAAAAAGTAGTTTTTTATTCAATATGACAGTAATGTTCTTAAAATCCTGAGATAATGCGAAAAAAGCAATCAAAATGTATTCCATATTTCCTAAACCAACAATGCAAAATGTCTAAAAATGCCTGTAATATTAAATCCATGTGAGTTTTACTAGAATCAGTTGTTTTAGTAAGGTTTGAAAATACAAAAATTAGGTTTTACTCTTTATGAAAGTAAACTGTCACACTCAATATGACAGTTATTTAATCGTAACTACTAAACTACATATGCAAAATGGCTAATAATGCTTGAAATAATGCATCCTTGGGAGTTTTCCTCGAAACATATGCTTTTTTAAGGCTTGCAAACACAAAAAGTGTTTTTTTTACTCAATATGACGGTAATGTTCTTAAAATCCTGAGATAATGCGAAAATAGCAATACAAATGTATTCCATCATAATTTCTAAACTAAACATGCAAAATGTGTAAAAATGCCTGTATTATTGAATCCTTGTGAGTTTTACTAGAATCAGTTGTTTTTGTAAGGTTTGTAAATACAAAAATTAGGTTTTACTCACTATGACAGTATACTGTCACACTCAATATGACAGTTATTTAAAAATAACTCCTAAACTACATATGCAAAATGGCTAATGATGCCTGAAATAATGTATTCTACGGAGTTTTACTCGAAACATATGCTTTTTTAAATCTTGCAAACATGAAAAGTAGTTTTTTACTCAATATGACAGTAATATTCTTAAAATCCTGAGATAATGCGAAAAAAGTAATACAAATGTATTCCATCATAATTTATAAACCAAACAGGCAAAATGTCTAAAAATAACTGTAATTTTGAATGCATGTGAGTTTTACTAGAATCAGTTGTTTTTGTAAGGTTTGCAAATACAAAAATTAGGTTTTACTCTATATGAGAGTGTACTGTTACATTTAATATGACAGTTTTTTAAACATAACTCCTAAACTACACATGCAAAATGGCTAATGATGCCTGAAATAATGCATCCTTTGGAGTTTTACTCGAAAAATATGCTTTTTTAATCCTTGCAAACACAGAAAGTAGCTTTTTACTCAATATGACAGTAATATTCTTAAAATCCTGAGATAATGCGAAAAAAGCAATAAAAATGTGCTCCATCATAATTTCTAAACCAAACATGCAAAATGTGTAAAAATGCCTGTAGTATTGAATCCATGTGAGTTTTACTAGAATCAGTTGTTTTTGTAAGGTTTGAAAATACAAAAAATAGGTTTTACTTACTATGACAGTTATTTAAACATATTTCCTAAACAGCAAATGCAACTTGGCTAATAATACTTGGAGAAATGTATCTTTGTTAGTTTTACTAAAATAATGATCTCTTGTAAGTTTTGCAAAGACACAAGTTAGTTTTTTTTACTCAATATGATAGTATAACTGTCATACTAAATATGAAAGTTGTATAAACATAACTCCAAAACCAAACATGCAATTCGTCTAAAAATGCCTGTAATATTGAATCTATGTGGGTTTTACCAGAATCAGGTATTTTGGTAAGGTTTACAATTACAAAAATTAGGTTTTACTCATAATGACAGTATAACTGCCACAATCAAAATGACAGTTATTTAAACATAACTCCTAAACCATACTTGCAAAATGGCTAATAATGCCTGGAGATATGTATCTTTGTGAGTTTTACTAGAAAAAATATGTTTTGAATGTTTACAAAAACAAAAGTTAGTTTTTTTACTCAATATGATAGTATAACTGTCATACTAAATCCATCCATTTTCTTCCGCTTATCCGAGGTCGTGTTGCGGGGGCTGCAGCCTAAGCAGAGAAGCCCAGACTTCCCTCTCCCCAGCTACTTCGTCCAGCTCTTCTCGGGGGATCCCGAGGCGTTCCCAGGCCAGCCAGCTGATATAATCTTCCCAATGTGTCCTGAGTCTTCCCCGTGGCCTCCTGCCGTTTGGACTTGCCTTAACGAAAAAAGCAATACAAATGTATTCAAACACAAATCCTAAACAAAAAATGTAAAATGTCTAAAATGCCTGTAATATTGAATCTATGTGAGTTTTACTAGAATCAGTTTTTTTTGTAAGGTTTGCAAATACAAAAATTAGGTTTTACACTTAACTTTATAACTCAATTTGTGTGGCAGTTATACTGCCACACTCAATATGACAGTTATTTAAACAGAACTCCTAAAATACACATGACCATTATCTAATAATGCATGAAGAAATGTATATTTGTGAGTTTTACTAGTAACATTTTCTTTTGTAAGGTTTGCAAAGACACAAGTTAGTTTGTTTTTTACTCACTTTGACAGTATACTGTCACACTCAATTTCAGTTATTTAAACATAACTCCTTAACCACACATACAAAAAGGCTAATAATGCCTGTAGAAATGTATCTTTGTGAGTTTTACTGGGAAACAATATTTTGTAAGGTTTGTAAAGACACAAGTTAGTTTTTTTTTACTCAATATAACAGTATAACTGTCATACTATATATGAAAGTTATATAAACATAACTCCAAAACTACACATAAACATTTTCTTATAATGCATGAAGAAATGTATCTTTGTGAGTTTTACTAGTAACATTTTCTTTTGTAAGGTTTGCAAAGACACAAGTTAGTTTTTTTTACTCACTTTGACAGTATACTGTATAATATCAGTTATTTAAACATAACTCATAAACCACACATGCAAAATGGCTAATAATGCCTGTAGAAATGTATCTTTGTGAGTTTTACTGGGAAAAAATATTTTGTAAGGTTTGTAAAGACACACGTTAGTTTTTTTTACTCAATATAACAGTATAACTGTCATACTATAAACAAAAGTTATATAAACATAACTCCAAAACCAAACATGCATTATGTCTAAAAATTCAGCACTGCAACTACACATGCACCGGCTTTAAACTAAATGTCCCTGCTGCTGAGGTTGCAGGGCTGACCACCACGCCAACATCATCCAGGGCCCCAGAAACATTTGTAGGTCAATACAAGTAGACGCTGGAAGCACTATTCTGCCAGGACTTTTAGACACCGGGTCCGAAAGCCTATTTAATGCTCACTTTACCGAAGCTAAGCTCGAAAGGACCCCTACCCTTTTTCGTCTAAGAGCAGCTAATGGCCTGGAAATCCCCTATATCGGCCATGCGGTTCTTGATTTTGAGATAGAGGGTTTTGAGATGTTGGTGTGGGGCTAACTACTGCGCCCTGGTGGAGGCTATGCCCGGTGCAGTTGGCGTGGCAAAATCACTGGTCGTGGTGAACAGAGGTAGACTGCCCCTCCGTGTTTATAACCCCCATTCCTACAGTATTTCCTTAAAACGATTTGAGAAGCTAGGGCAGCTGTTCTGTGTTGATGATAGTGATGTGCATGGAGCTGAGGATCTGTGTTTGTCTCTAGTAGAGGAGGGTGTGGTAGAAGTGTCACTCATTGATGCCACAGCCCAAACCAATCCAGAACTTTCCCCAGATGTTAGCGATTTGAGTGATAGGCCGGATCTGTCTGAGCAGCAACAGGTGCAGCTATGCGCCCTGCTGGCGAAGTGGGAGAAGGTGAGGACTTTGGAAGGACCAGTGTTGTGCAACACAGGATACTGACTGGAGATTCCGCCCCTACCAGGGAGAGATACCGACCCATCCCGCCTCTGTTGTATAAGGAAGTGAAGACACTGCATGCTTTCAAGTATGCTTGAACAGAGAGTGATAAAGGAAAGCTGCAGTCCCTGGGCAGCGCCTATAGTGTTAGTCCGCAAAAAGGATGGGAGTGGGCGCTTTTGTGTAGACTACCGGAGGTTAAACTCAGTTACACATAAAGACGCCTTTCCGTTCCCCCGAATCGAAGAGACCCTTACTGGCCTGAGCAAATCTGAATGGTTTTCGACCTTAGACCTCGCTAGTGGGTATTGGCAAGTGGAGGTGCACCCGGACGATCGTGAAAAGACTGCATTTACAACTACCCTCGGACTGTTCGAGTTTGAACGCATGCCATTTGGTCTATGCAATGCACCTGCCACTTTCCAATGGCTTATACATCATTGTTTGAATGGTCAAATAGCGAAATCATTGTTGGTTTATCTTGATGACATAATAATTTTTTCTGTTGATTTCACTGCCCATCTACAGCACCTGGACCAGGTGTTTGAATGGTTGAATGGACTTAAACTCAAGCCCTCTAAGTGCAAGCTCTTTCAGCGTGAGGTGAAATTCTTGGGACACGTGGTGGATCGGGATGGAGTGAGACCGGACCCAGGTAAAATAGTGGGCCGCTCCGACCACTGTCAAGGAAGTGAGAGCGTTTCTTGGATTGGCAGGCTATTACCAATGTTTTGTGGCTGGGTTTGCTAAAATAGCCCGTCCCCTAAATAGGCTCCTCACTGGCCGTCCCACCGACAAGAAGGCACAGGCCCACAAAATAGGGGGCCTGACACCAGAGTGTCAGACGTCTTTTGAAGAGCTAAAAAAGGCTTTGACCTCTACACCCAATCTTGCGTATGCCCATTATGACCAGCCCTTTATAGTTTATACGGACGCAAGTAATCAGGTGTTTGGTGCTGTTTTGTCGCAAATCCAAGATGGAGGTGAACGTGTCATTGCTTACGCTAGTAGAAGCTTGCACCCTGCAGAACAGAATGACGCTAATTATACTTCCTTTAAGCTCGAACTTCTGGCACTTAAATGGGCCGTGACAGAGAAGTTTAAAGACTATTTGATCGGTGCTCAATTTACCATCTATACAGACAAGCCCAAGTACGAGGCGTGAGGAGGTCTGGAGGAGCATCCATGAGTCAGGAGCCCACTTTGGACCTGACAAGACCCTGGGCCGGATCCGGCAGCAGTTCTGCTGGCCTGGTATGGAGGGGGAGGTACGGCAGTTCCATCAGCACTGTCTTGCATGTAGCCTACAGAAGAGTCAGGTTGAACCCAGGGCTGCCCTCCACCCTATCTCAGCAACATTCCCGTTGGAGGTAATTGTGCTAGATTTTTTAACTTTAGGTCACCCCACTGACCCTTTGCAAAACATTTTAGTAGCAACTGAATTGTTTACGCGGTTTGCCTGGGCAATACCTACACATGACCAGACTGCACAAACAACTGTAAAAATGGAATGGAAATTCATAATACAGCAGTTTGGCTGTTCCGCACGCTTCCATTCAGATCGCGGCCCTAACTTTGAGAGTGCATTGATGCAGCAACTTTGCGATATGTACGGTATAGCAAAAAGTCGCAGGACACCCTACCATCCAGCCGGCAACGGTAGGGTAGAGCGATTTAACCAAACGTTACTCAACATGCTCCGAACATTAGAGGCAGAAAAACAAAACCGCTGGCCAGAGTACTTGCCTGAACTAGTCCATGCTTACAATAATACTACACATAGTGCTACGGGCTATGTACCATCCTTCCTCATGTTTGGTAGGTACTTGCGGCTCCCGGCTGACGTGGGGTTAGGTATAAACCCGCGACAGGCGCGGTTTGATGTCCAGGGATGGGTTGGGGACCACCAGAACCGACTCACTTTGGCATACAGCCTTGCTAGAGCAAAATCAACAAACGCAGCCTCCCAACAAAAGTGGCAATTTGACAAGAGTGCTCATGCCTTGCCTTTGACCCCTGGCGAGCGAGTGTGGGTCAGAAACAGGCGACGGCAGGGAAAAGGCAAACTGGACACATGGTGGGACCCTGAACCCCACGTTATCTTGGACATTGTGGGAGAGACGGGGGTGGTTTATCGGGTGCGCCCTGAGAAGGGTGGTCGGGAACATACTATCCACCGGAACGCTTTGAAAGTATATACAGGGCCCCCTGTTGATTCTTCACTACCTCTGGGGTAACCACCCCCACAGACTCAAAACCGCAAACTGCCTGTGTTTTATGGGCTTCTGCCCCACCCAGAGGCTCGACTGTAGGCACCGGGTTCTGTGGAGCAGCCCAGGCGCTCCACCCGGACAACCCGGGGACAGTTGCCTGCCCGCTATGCAGACGAGAGTTCGCCCCATTGCAGGGACTGACAACGATAATGTATGGGGGGGATGTGATGGGACACAAGTAGGGGATTTTATTATTTTTGTTTCATTGTCATGCATGTCTGAGTGTTTTTATTGTTGTAGATTTTAATTGCATGTTTTTACATTTTAGAATTTGATTGTATTTTTAATTGCATGTTTTTACAATTTGAGGACTTTGACTGTATTTTTAATTGCATAATTGTATTCCTTGTGGACTTTGCTGGCATTTTAAGACGTTGCCCCTTTTAGCTTGTTGCCCCTGACAACCAAAGTGCCCAATCGAACGGCACCTGAAATCAGACGCACCTGTGGAGCATTAGGGCTGCACACATTTAAAAAGGAGCGACCAGGAGGATCGTCAGGCTTGACAAGGAAGACACATAATGACAGTATAACAGCCACATTCAATATGACAGTTATTTAAACATATTTTCTATACCACACATGCAAAATGGCCAATAATGCCTGGAGAAAGATCTCTTTGTGAGTTTTACTGGAAAAAAATATATTGTTTAAGGTTTGTAAAGACACAAGTTAGTTTTTTTACTCAATATGACAGTATTACTATCATACTAAATATGAAAGTTATATTAGCATAACTTCAAAACCAAACATGCAATCTGTCTAAAAAGACCTGTAATATTGAATCTGTGTGAGTTTTACCAGAATCAGGTATTTTGGTATGGTTTACAATTACAAAAAATAGGTTTTACTCATAATGACAGTATAACTGCCACATTCAATATGACAGTTATTTAAACATAACTCCTAAACCACACAAGATTACAGCAACATTAAATGTGATAACAAATTGTCAATTATTCATTTTAATAGCAGAAGCTTGTATGCAAACTACAACAATATTAAGAACTTTTTGGAACACATCAACGAACCCTTCAAAGTGATTGCTGTCACGGAAACATGGATTGATGATAAAAAAGGAATAGATTTTGATCTGGATGGATATGAACGAAACTACATCAACAGAAACAACAAAAATGGAGGAGGAGTAGCTGTGTACGTGATGAAGAACCTGAACTACAAAGTGGTAAAAAACATGTCATTTGCTATAGATAATATTTTAGAATGTATAACAATTGAAATATGTCAGGAAAAAAGCAAAAACATATTCATCAGTTGTATATATAGATCACCTAAGTCAAGTATAGAAACATTTGAAGAATGGATCAAGGCTACTTACATGGACAATGGGCAAAGAATAATTTTCTTATGTGGTGACTTTAATATTGACTTATTGAACCCTAACAAGCAAAAGTCTATTGATGACTTCATTGATACAATGTACAGCATCAGTTTATATCCTAAAATCAAAAAGCCAAGCAGAATTACAGGACACTGTGCCACGCTTATTGATTATATTTTTACCAACGATTTTGATAATAACACTACAAGTGGTCTACTTATAACCGATGTTAGTGATCATCTGCCAGTTTTTACAATATATGATGGAAACTACAAGAAGAACATGGAAGACAAAAGGACATTTCGAAGACTGTGCACAGAGAAGAGGATGATTGCTTTCAAAATTGAGCTACAAAAGCAAGATTGGGACAATGTGTACAATGAAAATGAGGTTGATGAAGCATATGAACATTTCTTAAACAAGTTCATAATACTTTATAACAAACGTTGTCCATGGATACAACTCAGTAATAAGCAGAGAAAGAATAATCAACCATGGATGACAAAATGATTAAAAAAGGCTTGTAAGAAGAAGAATACACTATATAGGAAATTTATAGCACAAAGAACTACAGAGGCAGAAATTAAGTACAAAAAGTATAAAAACAAGTTAACATACATACTACGATTATGTAGAAAAGAATATTACAGTGAATTATTGGACAAGAACAAAACTAATATGAGAGCAACATGGGGCATCCTCAATAGCATTATTAAAAATGGCACCAAGAGGGACTACCCTCAATACTTCTTAGACGGAAATAAAAAAAATGACAACATAAAGGAAGTAGTTGAAAGCTTCAATAATTATTTTGTAAATATTGGACCAAAATTGGAAGAAAGGATTCCAGACCCAGTTTCAATTGAGGACTATAAAGATACCATAGAGCGAAATCCCAACTCCATGTTCCTCAGTAATGTGACACAGGACGAAATAGTTACAATCGTGAAAAAATGTATATCCAAGACTTCAACTGATTGTAATGAAATTGATATGGAAACGATAAAAAAGGTTATTGAAGAGATCTCAGGACCATTAATGTATATTAGTAACCTATCATTTCAAACAGGTACATTTCCAAACAAAATGAAAATAGCTAAAGTTGCACCAATTTACAAGACTGGCGACAAACATCAATTTACAAACTATAGACCTGTTTCCTTACTTCCACAATTTTCTAAAATCATTGAAAAACTATTCAATAACAGATTAGAGTTTCATAAATAAAAATAGAATACTCGAAGAAAATCAATATGGATACAGAGCTAATGTTTCAACTTCGATGGCTTTAATTGAAATTACAGAAGAAATTACCAATGCTATAGATAATAAAAAATGTGCGGCAGCAGTTTTTATGGATCTAACTAAAGCATTTGACACAATTAATCACAATATTTTAATAAAAAAACTAGAACGATATGGCATCAGAGGGTTAGTCTTAAACTGGATAAGAAGTTATCTAATGAACAGGAAACAATACGTGAAGGTAGGCGAACACACCTCTACAACGCTAAATATATCCTGTGGTGTACCTCAGGGATCAGTACTAGGACCTAAATTATTCATTCTATATATAAATGACATTTGTAAAGTTACAAAAGATTTAAAGTTAGTATTATTTGCGGATGATACAACAGCGTTTTGTTCAGGAGAGAACACACAGAAGATACTACAAATAATAACAGAAGAAATTAACAAATTAAAAAGATGGTTTGACAAAAACAGACTATCGTTGAATCTCAGTAAAACTAAAATAATGCTATTTGGTAACAGTAGAAGAGAAAGTCAAACACAAATACAAATAGACGGAATAGAAATTGAAAGAGTAAATCGCAGTGGGAGAGTGGCCGTGCGCGACCCGAGGGTCCCTGGTTCAATCCCCACCTAGTACCAACCTCGTCATGTCCGTTGTGTCCTGAGCAAGACACTTCACCCTTGCTCCTGATGGGTGCTGGTTAGCGCCTTGCATGGCAGCTCCCTCCATCAGTGTGTGAATGTGTGTGTGAATGGGTAAATGTGGAAGTAGTGTCAAAGCGCTTTGAGTACCTTGAAGGTAGAAAAGCGCTATACAAGTACAACCCATTTATCATTTATCATTTAAATGAAACCACATTTCTAGGTATAATGATTGATGATAAATTGAACTGGAAATCTCACGTAAAAAATATACAACATAAAGTAGCAAGAAACACGTCAATAATGAATAAAGCAAAACATGTTCTAGACAAAAAAATCACTTCATATTCTCTACTGCTCACTAGTGTTACCATATCTGAGTTATTGTGCAGAAATATGGGGAAATAATTACAAAAGTACACTTTTCATTAACGGTGTTACAAAAAAGATCAGTTAGAATAATACATAATGTTGGATATAGAGAACACACAAATCCTTTATTTATTGAATCAAAGATTCTGAAATTCTACGACATAGTGAATTTGCAAACAGCTAAAATTATACACAAAGCAAACTATAACCTGCTACCCAAGAATATACAACAATTCTTCTCAAAAAAAGAGGAGAAATATAATCTTAGGGAGAAATGTAATTTAAAACATTTGTATGCATGTAACACTTAAGACCTTCAGTATATCAGTATGTGGAATTAAATTATGGAATGGATTAAGCAAAGCAATCAAACAATGTACTAATATGATCCACTTCAAGAAACTCTTCAAACTTAAAGTGTTTACAAAGTACAAAGAAGAAGAACCATGATAAACATTCTGAATTTATTTAACTCAAGTGAACAAACGTTTTAGCAACTGTTATGTAAAAGAAAAGGGGTAGGATTAAATAAGCTCTGCTTCTTCCTACTCCTTTTCGAACATGTTGAAAAGAGAAACTGGAGATTGTGATGTATCATGTTGTGTACTTGCATGTTCGAAATAAACTCAAACTTAAACTTAAACTTAAACACATGCAAAATGGCAAATAATGCCTGGAGAAATGTCTCTTTGTTAGTTTTACTGGTAAAAAAAAAATCTGTAAGGTTTGTAAAGACATAAGTTACTTTTTTTTTTACTCAATATGACAGTTTTACTGTCATACTAAATATGAAAGTTATATAAACATAACTCCAAAACCAAACATGCATTATGTCTAAAAATGCCTGTAATATTGTATCCATGTGAGTATTACTAGAATCAGTTGTTTTTGTAAGGTTTGCAAATACAAAAATTAGGTTTTACTCACTATGCCAGTTATTTAAACATAACTCCTAAACAACAAATTCAAAATGGCTAATAATGCCTGGAGATGTATCTTTGTGAGTTTTACTAAAATAATGTTCTTTTGTAAGGTTTGCAAAGACACAAGTTAGTTTTTTTACTCAATATGATAGTATCACTGTCATACTAAATAAGAAAGTTGTATAAACATAATTTCAAAACTACACATGCAATCAGTCTAAAAATGCCTGTAATATTGAATCTATGTGAGTTTTACCAGAATCAGGTATTTTGGTAAGGTTTACAATTACAAAAATTAGGTTTTACTCATAATGACAGTATAACTGCCACATTCAATATGGCAATTATTTAAACATAACCCCTAAACCACACATGCAAAATGGCTAATAATGCCTGGAGATGTATCTTTGTGAGTTTTACTAGAAAACATATAATTTGTAAGGTTTATAAAGACACAAGTTATTTTTTTTTACTCAATATAATAGTATAACTGTCATACTAAATCTATCCATTTTCTTCCGCTTATCCGAGGTCGGGTTGCGGGGGCAGCAGCCTAAGCAGAGAAGCCCAGCTCTTCTCGGGGGATCCCGAAGCGTTCCCAGGCCAGCCGGCTGACATAGTTTTCCCAATGTGTCCTGGGGCTTCCCCGTGGCCTCCTGCCGGTCGGACTTGCCCTAACGAAAAAAGCAATTAAAATTTATTCAAACACAACTCCTAAACCAAACATGTAAAATGTCTAAAATGCCTGCAATATTGAATCTATGTGAGTTTTACTAGAATCAGTTGTTTTTGTAAGGTTTGCAAATACAAAAATTAGGTTTAACACTTAATGACAGTATAACTGCCACACTCAATTTGACAGTTATTTAAACATAACTCCTAAACTACACATGAACATTTTCTAATAATGCATGAAGAAATGTATCTTTTGTGAGTTTTACTAGTAACATTTTCTTTTGTAAGCATTGCAAGACACAAGTTAGTTTGTTTTACTCACTATGACTTTACTGTCACACTCAATATGACAGTTATTTAAACATAACTCCTAAACCGCACATGCAAAATGGCTAATAATGCCTGTAGAAATGTATCTTTGTGAGTTTTACTGGGAAAAATATTTTGTAAGGTTTGTAAAGACACAAGTTAGTTGTTTTTTTTTACTCAATATGACAGTATTACTGTAATACTAAATATGAAAGTTATATGAACACAACTCCAAAACCAAACATGCATTATGTCTAAAAATGCCTGTGATATTGTATCTGTGTGAGTTTTACTAGAATCAGTTGTTTTTGTAAGGTTTGCAAATACAAAATGTAGGTTTTACTCACTATGACAGTTATTTAAACATAAATCCTAAACAACAAATGCAAATAGCTAATAATGCTTGGAGAACTGTATCTTTGTTATAGACAGCCTGCTGACCAACAGCAGCTCTGTCTGGACTGGAGCCTGCAGTGCCTCAGACTGGAAGTCCCTCCAGAGAGTGGTGAGGACGGCGGAAAAGATCTTCAGGACTCCTCTTCCTCCTATCCAGGAGATAGCAAAAAGCGCTGCCTGACCAGGGCTCAGAAAATTTGCAAAGACTCCTCCCACCCCCATCAAGGACAGTTTTCACTGCTGGACTCTAGAAAGAGGTTCCGCAGCTTCCGAAGCAGAACCTCCAGGTTCTGTAACAGCTTCTCCCTCAGGCCGTAAGACTCTTGAACGCATCATAATTAAATTATCTCCTCCACTCCCCTCAAAATGAATTAACTCGCTGGAATGAAAAAGACAATATAACATACATCCATAAACGTGGGTGCATGTAAAAAAGTGCAATATATTTATCTGCACATTAATCTATTTATCTATTTATATATATTTATATATATTTATTTATTTTATATATATATATATATATATATATATATATACATATATATATATATATATATATATATATATATATATATATATATATATACACAGTATTTATATATTATTTATGTATATTTATTTATCGAAATATGCACCTTATTGCTTTTTTATCCTGCACTACCATTAACTAATGTAATGACATTTCGTTCTTATCTGTGCTGTAAAGTTCAAATTTGAATGACAATAAAAAGGAAGTCTAAGTCTAAGTCTAAGTCTTTACTAGAATAATGATCTTTTGTAAGGTTTGCAAAGACACAAGTTAGTTTTTTTTACTCAATGGTAATATACAGTATAACTGTCATACTAAATATGAAAGATGTATAAACATGACTCCAAAACCAAACATGCAATCCATCTAAAAATGCCTGTAATATTGAATCTATGTGAGTTTTACCAGAATCAGGTATTTTGGTAAGGTTTACAATTACAAAAATTAGGTTTCACTCATAATGACAGTATGACTGCCACATTCAATTTGACATTTATTTAAACATAACTCCTAAACCACACATGCACAATGGCTAATAATGCCTGGAGAAATGTCTCTTTGTGAGTTTTACTGGGAAAAAAATATTTCGTAAGGTTTGTACCGACACAAGTTAGTTTTTTTTACTCAATATGACAGTGTTACTGTCATACTAAATATGAAAGTTATATAAACATAACTCCAAAACCAAACATGCATTATGTCTAAAAATGCCTGTAATTTTGTATATGTTTTTGTCAGGTTTGCAAATACAAAATATGGGTTTTACTCACAGTATACTGTCACACTCAATCTGACAGTTATTTAAACATAACTCCTAAACCACACATGCAAAATGGCTAGCAATGCCTGGAGAAATGTCTCTTTGTGAGTTTTGCGGTAAAAAAATATTTTGTAAGGTTTGTAAAGACACAAGTTAGTTTTTATTACTCAATATGACAGTATTACTGTAATACTAAATATCAAATCAACTCAAATCAAATCAACTTTATTTATAAAGCACATTTAAAATTTACCACAGGGGTAGCCAAAGTGCTGTACAATGAACAGGTTAAAAGATAAAACGAGTACCGAGCAAACACAACACAACACAAACAGAACACGATAAAAAAAAATAAAAAAAAAAATAATAATAATTAAAATAGAATAAATAAAAACATAAAAACAGGTTCACAGCAGGTGTATTATGGGGCGCCATTGCAGGATGGATATCACTCAGTGTTAAAAGCCATGGAATAAAAGTATGTTTTTAAGAGAGATTTAAAAACAGGAAGAGAGGAGGCTTGTCTAACACTCAGGGGTAGGTCGTTCCAGAGCTTGGGAGCAGCAACGGCGAAAGCTCTGTCACCTCTAAGCTTCAGCCTTGTGTCAGGGACCGTCAACAGCAGCTGATCGGCTGATCTTAAGGATCGGGTGGGGCAGTAAGGCTGAAGGAGGTCGGAGAGATAGGTTGGCGCGAGGTTGTTTAGACATTTAAAAACAAATAAAGGAGTTTAAAATGTATTCGGTAACGCACAGGGAGCCAGTGAAGGGACGCTAAAATAGGGGTGATGTGCTCACGTCTGCGGGTCTGTTAGCAGACGAGCAGCAGAGTTCTGCACGAGCTGCAGGCGGGCGAGGGAGGCCTTGCTAATGCCTACATACAGGGCATTACAGTAATCAAGACGAGTCAAGATAAAGGCGTGGATTAATTTCTCAAGATCATGACTTGATAGAAGCGGTCTCACTTTCGCTATTTGGCGTAATTGATAAAAGCTTTTTTGAACGACGCTGCTGATTTGTTTTTCGAATTTAAAATCTGAGTCAAACTTTACCCCCAGGTTTGTGACACAGTCGCTGAGATACGGGGTCAGAGTGCCGAGGTCAACGTTGGGGGAGGGAGAGCGACTTGGACCGAACAACATAACTTCTGTTTTACCTTCATTTAGGCTCAGGAAGTTAGCTGAAAGCCAGACTTTGATGTCGTGCAGGCAGTCAATAAGATGTTGAACCGTGTTATTTTGTGCCATGGGAAAATAAATCTGGCAATCATCGGCGTAAAAATGAAATGCAATACTGTACTTCCTAAAAATAGAACCAAGGGGGAGAAGGTAAAGCGCAAATAAAATTGGGGCAAGGATTGAGCCCTGGGGGACCCCATGTGGTAAAGGAGCTGTGGACGACATAAAACTGTCTACTTTTACACAAAAACTCCTGTCGGTTAGGTACGACCGGAACCAGTTGAGGGCGGCGCCCTTAATGCCCACACAGTTCTCAAGACGAGTGATTAAGGTGGCGTGGTCGACGGTGTCGAACGCAGCAGACAGATCTAAAAGCACCAGGACAACATATTTACCAGAATCAGTGGACAGGAGGATATCGTTAAAAACTTTTAGAAGCGCTGACTCTGTGCTGTGGAGGGCTTTAAAACCGGACTGGAACAGCTCAGTGATACCATTATCCTCTAAGAAGGGCAACAACTGACTGTAGACAACCTTCTCTAATATTTTGGAAATGTATGGAAGATTAGAGATAGGTCTGAGGTTAGAGAGGAGAGAGGGGTCGAGGCTGGGTTTTTTAAGTAGTGGTCGTACCACTGCATGTTTAAACTCTACTGGAACTATTCCAGAAGAGAGGCTACTATTGATAATGTTAAGGACACTTGATCCAATAGTAGCAAGTACCTCCTTAAACAGGCGAGGTGGGAGGGCATCTGCAGGAGAACCAGAGGGCTTCATATGACTAACTGTGTCACTTAAAAAAAAAAAGGACACCGGCTCAAACTGATGGAAAACAGAAGAGAAATGCAGAGGAACAGAAGGGTCATATGAAGGCTGAGATAGACTGGCTCTAGTTGACACAATTTTGTCAGTGAAAAAATGGAGACAATTTTCACAGAATTCAAAAGAAGCATCAAAACCAACAGATTTGGGAGCATCAATGACAGTGTTAATAGTTTTAAACAGAACTCTGGGGTTGTTACAGTTAGAAGATATAATCTGAGATAGATATATATTAATTTCTGCTTTTACAGTCATCTGAAAGGAAAACAGGCTTTCTTTAAAAATGGCAAAGGACACATGCAGCCTGTCTTTTTTCCATTTTCTCTCTGCTCTTCTACATACGCGCCTGGCAGCCCGAGTGACGTCATTCAACCAGGGCTGAGGCGTAGCTTTAGCGCGGCGGCATTTGAAAGGCGCGATCGTGTCCAGTGTTTGTAAACAAATAGAGTTGAACCCAGAAACCAACTCTTCAGTATTCAGACATACAGAGGCTGCAGAATTATCATCACAAAGAGTCGAAAAAATAGAGGTGAACCGAGCAGAAGACGAAGAATTAAACATGCGAGAGCGTTGGGGCGGTGCGCACAATTTAACTGGACACTGCATGGGAATATCAAACAAAATCGGCATGTGATCAGAGAACACAGCGTCGCAAATGTCCAAATTAAAAACACACAAACCATACGAGAGCACTAAATCGAGTGTATGCCCGCGTTCATGTGTAGAACCTCACACAGACTGTACAAAGTTAAATGAGTCGATTATATTCAGGAAGCTCCTGGAAAGCGGCTCGTCTGGACAGCAGGTGTGAATATTAAAATCACCCACAATAAGGACACGATCATATTTGGGCAGGATTTCAGCCAGAAATTCAGAAAAGTCAGTTATAAAGTCTTTGTGGTACTTGGGTGGTCGATAGATGACAGCACACAGGACGACATCAGAAAGACCCAGTTCAAACATGCACAGTTCGAAGCTTGAAAAGGAGGATTGTAGGCGGATCTGACGGCATTTAAAGTCATTTTTAAAAACGACTGCTAATCCTCCTCCTTTTCGACCGGACGGCCGTGGGGAATTAAAGTAGGAACACTCCGGAGGCAGAAGTTCATTAAGAGGGGCGGACTCACCGGCTCTCAGCCATGTCTCCGTCACACAGAGGAAGTCCAGTCCGCGGGAAGTGAATAAATCCTTCAGGATAAACGTTTTGTTTGTCAAAGATCTTGCGTTCACAAGACCGAACCTGGCGGGGGCCAGCACGTCCAGGGCCGCAGTTAATCCGGGTGGGGCCCGACACACAGCCCGCAGGTGGCGGGAATCCACCCCGCGCCTCCGGGGGCGGGGACAGCAGGAGCGACGGCGGCAAGCCTCTTCCTCCAAACCAACGATAGGAACCAGCCAGGAGCCGATGGGATCGAGCGAGCGTGGGTGCAGGAGGAGGCCGGATACCGCACAATTCCTCCTTCTGGAAGCCACGGGAAGCCGGGCCAGGAGTGCCCTAACTTTCCCCAGCTGGCCGCCACGTTTACCGCGGCGCAGGAGACGAGGAGCCAGGGGGCGGGAAAGGAAGGCAGGAATCCGGCCAGGTGAAAAAGCTGACTGGGACGTTGAAAAACCAACGTCGAAGTTGATCATATCATTGGGAGAAGGGCAAAGATCCAACAGTGTTTGGCGGTCATACACAAGCAGTGAGCTGACAGAGACGAAAATAGACGCAAACAACACAAAAACGAACAGAGCTGACAGCGAGAGACGGCAGGCCAAAGCACATACTGGCGCCATCTTGGTGAAAGTTATATAAACACAACTCCAAAAACCAAACATGCATTATGTCTAAAAATGCCTGCAATATTGTATCCATGTGAGTTTTACTAGAATCAGTTGTTTTTGTAAGGTTTGCAAATAAAAAATTAGGTTTTACTCACTATGACAGTTATTTAAACATAACTCCTAAACAACAAATGCAAAATGGCGAATAATGCTTGGAGAAATGTATCTTTGTTAGTTTTACAAAAACAATGATCTTTTGTATGGTTTGCAAAGACACAAGTTTGTTTTTTGTACTCAATATGATAGTATAACTGTTATACTAAATATGAAAGTTGTATAAACATAAGCCCAAGACCAAACATGTAATCTGTCTAAAAATGCTTGTAATATTGAATCTTTGTGAGTTTTACCAGAATCAGGTATTTTGGTAAGGTTTACAATTACAAAAATTAGGTCATAATGACAGTATTACTGCCACATTCAATATGACAGTTATTTAAACATAACTCCTAAACCACACATGCAAAATGGCTAATAATGCCTGTAGATATGTATCTTTGTGAGTTTTACTAGAAAAAATATGTTTTGTAAGGTGTGCAAAGACACAAGTTAGTTTTTTTTACTTAATATGACAGTATAATGTCATACTAAATCTATCCATTTTCTTCCGCTTATCCGAGGTCGGGTTGCGGGGGCAGCAGCCTAAGCAGAGAAGCCCGGATTTCCCTCTCCGCAACCACTTCGTCCAGCTCTTCTCGGGGGATCCCGAGGCGTTCCCAGCCCAGCCGGGAGACATAGTCTTCCCAATGTGTCCTGGGTCTTCCCCTCGGCCTCTTGCCCGTCGGACTTGCCCTAATGAAAAAAGCAATAAAAATTTATTCAAACACAACTGTAAACCAAACATGTAAAATGTCTAAAAATGCCTGTAATATTGAATCTATGTGAGTTTTACCAGAATCAGGTATTGTGGTAAGGTTAACATTTACAAAAATTAGGTTTTACTCATAATAACAGTATAACTGCCACATTCAATTTGACATTTATTTAAACATAACTCCGAAACCACATGTGCACAATGGCTAATAATGCCTGGAGAAATGTCTCTTTGTGAGTTTTACTGGAAACAAATATTTTTTAAGGTTTGTACAGATACAAGTTAGTTTTTTTTATTCAATATGACAGTATTACTGTCATACTAAATATGAAAGTTATATAAACATTACTCCAAAACCGAACATGCATTATGTCTAAAAATGCCTGTAATATTGTATCCATGTGAGTTTTAGTAGAATCATTTGTTTTCGTAAGGTTTGCAATTACAAAATATGGGTTTTACTCACTATGACAGTATACTGTCACACTCAATCTGACGGTTATTTAAACATAAGTCCTAAACCACACATGCAAAATGGCTAATAATGCCTTGAGTTCTGTATCTTTGTGAGTTTTACTAGAACAAATATATTTTGTAATGTTTGTGTAGCGGTAAAGTCCTAAACTATTACTGCTACTGGTTGCCGAATATAACTGAAGCTAGTTCAGACGTGTGCGGCTGGCTAATAATTGATGTCCAGAATTGTGTCCATGTTTAACAAAAATATTTATTAACATACAGCCACATAAATCAAACTCACTTTGTAACAAAACCGAAAAATAAACTGGAGCAAACAAATCAAAGCCTGGCACAGTCAAAAACGGTTGCGCCTCCACTCAGCAACACCTGAGCAAGATCCCAGACCCTCCCTAAGTAGACTGGCACTTGGCCTTGAGCCAACCCCTTTAGTGACGTCATGACTTTGACGGATAGAAAGAGTAAATGGCTCTAACACACCAGCCCCTAATTGCTACTGGCGTGACGAACAGAGCAATTTAATTACAAATAAATAAAATAAAAATAGAGCCATAATACCAAAACAAACCCTCTTTTTTTAGGTTTTCAGGTTCCCTTTTGCAATAATGCAGTTATTTTACTCCATACCTTCACATAGAAGGCATATCTTTGTTATGGGTTTTTCTATTATGCTCGTTTTGGTTTGCAGACGAACTGAACGTACAAGGCCTTTCCTATCAGGAAATGTTTCCAGTATTCTTCCAAGGATCCAACTTCCTCTTGGTGCTGAAGCATCCACTACTATAACAATATCTCCTGGTGTGAAACATCTTTTTTCATTTGTCCATTTTTGTCGCTCTTGTAGCAACGGTAAATACTCGTGAATCCACCTTTTCCAAAAAAGGTCAGCGATATATTGACTCTGTCTCCATCTTCTTTTTGCATACAGATCCATCTTTGTAAACAGACCTGGTGGAAGAACTGGTTTTCCTTTCATAAGGAGTAAGTGATTTGGCGTCAGAGCCTCAAGGTCATTTGGGTCATCCGATGGTCTTGTGATGGGGCGATCATTTAGCATAGCTTCAACTTCGCACAACACAGTTTGAAAGCCTTCATCGTCCAGTGTTTGTTGGCGAAGCACGGCACTTAAGATCTTTCTGATCATTCTGATGATGCGCTCCCATATGCCACCATAATGAGAAGCAGCCGGTGGGTTGAAACTCCATTTGATTCCCTTTTGTGCGAGAGATCTTTCGATAAGGGCTTGATCAAAGGAAGCCAAGGCCTCTCTCAGCTCCCTTTCTGTTCCCACAAAGTTGGTACCGTTGTCGGATCTCATGTGGGAAACTTGTCCTCTTCTACAGACGAATCTTCTGATAGCGTTAATGCATGAGCTTGTATCGAGGGAATAAGCCACTTCCAGATGAACAGCTCTACTTGCCATGCAAGTGAATATTACTCCATAACGCTTTACGATGCTGCGCCCTCTTTTCACATTGATGGGGCCAAAATAGTCCACGCCCACGTTTGTGAACGGGGGGAGATCTGGAGTGACTCTCTCTTTGGGCAGGTCCGCCATTTTTTGTTCACCAGTCTTTCCTCTGTATTGTCTGCAGAATCTGCACTTTGTGGTGACCTTTCTCACCGCGGAATTGGCGTTTGTGATCCAAAACCTTTTCCTTACAGTTGAAAGTATATGATTCCTTCCTCCATGATCAAGTAGTTGGTGGAAATGCCGGAGAATAAGGCTGGAGATGTGTTGGTCTTTAGATAAGATGAGGGGATGCCTTACATCTTCGGGCATAGCTGCTTTGTTTAGTCGACCCCCAACTCTCAGAAGACCTCCATCTAGAATTGGATCTAGCTTGTAGATGGAGCTGCTCTTTTGTACTGGTTTCCCAGAGGTTAATGAAGTGATTTCGCTGTGGAATCTTTCTTGCTGACAAAAAGAAATTATTGATACCTCTGCTTCTGAGAGATCATCAAGAGACAACTTCTGGCTTCCCAGTGAAGCTCTCACAGCCTGCATTTCCTTATGCACATCCATTACTAGTGATCCATTACCAACAGTACGTGTAGACTGTAGCTGTCTTCTTTTCCTACTCATGTTTAGCAAGACCTTTTTTAGCTTAAGGATCCAGGCAACTGCAACCTTCAATCTTTGCCAGTCAGAGAAATAAGTTATTAGTTGATGAGTAGCGTTCACATCATTAACAACAGTTGCATTCACTGTGAGATTGCGTTTAACTTCTGGGTCCTCAGCAGAAACATTGATGTCTATGGGCCCTTCTGGCCAGTTTTCCTTAGGCTCCCATAGAAACATTGGGCTTCCAATCCATCTCTGTTTGACCAGATCTTCTTCCTTCAATCCTCTTGAAGCATCGTCGGCAGGGTTTTTTGTTGTGGAGATGTATCGCCACTGTGACACATCTGTGTGGTCCCTTATTGTTGTCACCCTGTTTGCAACAAATGTCTTGAACCTCTTATCTTCGTTTTTTATGTACTTTAGAACTGATGTGCTATCTGTCCAAAATACAGATTTTTCCAGAGGAAGCTGCAGCTCTGCCTGGAGCATTTTGTCCACTCTAACAGCGACGACGGCCGCTGTGAGTTCCAGGCGAGGTATGGTGACAGGCTTCAGCGGAGCCACTCGGGCCTTTCCAAACAAGAAAGCAACATGAACTACTTTCTGTGTGTTTTCCATTTTGAGGTATGTGACAGTACCATAGGCATCTTCACTAGCATCTGAGAAGTGATGCAATTGGGCCGTTGCAATACCTCCGAAGTTCTTGGGCTGGATACAACGATGGATCTTGAAATCTGCCACTTTCTCAAGGTCTGCTAGCCATTTGTTCCACTTGTGCTGGAAGGCTTGAGGTATCGGGTCATCCCAATCACACTTCTGTCTGCATAACTCCTGCAACAACAGCTTAGCAAGGAGTATGAGTGGTGCTAGGAATCCTAGCGGATCATAGACAGAACTGATTATGGACAGCATAGTCAGCAAGTATTTTCTGATTTGAAGGGCAACTTCATTTGGTAATGTCCGTCTTGGAGCTGAACAGAGCTTTCCACAAGTTCCATGTACTTCATTTCCTCTCTTGACATCTCCTATTGATCTTTAGGACCCTGCTCATTTAAATCATGCATGTACTGGTTTATAAGCAGTTCCTCCAACCTGTTGACGATTGTGCGATTAACAGTAACTGTGGGGCTCGCATTATGCGTGTCATTGCCTTGTAATGGCCCATTAATTACCCACCCCACTAGGGTTCTGACAGCATAGGGTCCGTCTCCATGGCTGTTAATCACCTCCCATGGTTCCATTAACTTGGAGGCGTTGGTACCAATTAACAGGTCCACGTTGGCAATTATTCGAGGAATTTTGATGCCTTGGAGATAAGGCCACTTATCGAGTTCTGCTTCACTAATCAGATTGTTAGTGTACACAGGCATCTGTTTTTGAGTGAACACACCAGGAAGCTCAAAAAACGTACTACCTGTAAGCTCAGAGATTTCCAGGCCATTTACAATGCTGCTCGGGACCGCCTTACTGTGCCCCATGGTGCGCAAGTGGATTTTTGTTCTTTGGCCTTCTGTGTTCAGCCTGTTCACTAGCTGTTCAGAACAGAATGTCCCTGTGCTTCCTGGATCTAGGAAAGCATATGTCTTGACTATCTTGCTGCCCTTTGAGCACTTCACTTGAACGGGCAGGATAGGTAAAATTCCATATTTGCCAGCCCCTGTATGGCCACAAGTTGATGATGTCGTGCAAAGTGCGTGGGAGCCAGAGCACGGCCCCATCACCCCCGAGAGCCCAACCCACAAACAGTAGGCGTGGTGCCCAGGGAACCAGGGACCACCGCCCCCACGCAGCCAAGCCGGCCAGCGACAGGAACCCCAGAGCCCGGCCCACCGTACCGCCCACAAGGGCCAGCAGCAGGCCGCAGACAGACGCACCCGGCAGAGGACAGGGCACGAGAAAAGCAGGGGACAGCCAGACCCCAAGCCAGCGAGAGACCACACCCCACACGGGCAGAAAGGCGAGACGCCCCGCCCGAGGGACCCAGAGACTCCCCGCAACCGGACGGGAAGACCGCCCCCGCCCCACCGGCAACCGGGCCCCCACGAGCCCACCCCCCACCCCCAGAGAGCGCGGCGAGGCCAGCCCCCGGCCACCCCACCCAAATCGGCCGCCGCAGGACCACCCAGGCACAGGGCCACGGGAACCACCCACCCCACCTGCAGGGACCCCAACGATGGAGATGGAACAACCACCAACCGCCCCGCCGAGCCCCCCCTCTGAGGGAGGGGAAAAATTAAAAAATAATATTAATAAAATATATTAAAAAATAAATAAATAAATAAATAAATTTTAAAAAAAGAATTAAAAGAAGATCCGCACGCACTCTGGGAGTCGAATGTATTGTACATGCAAATTCACATATGCTCACATAGGTACCTACGCTCCCACATACATACACAAATACAGTACATATTTACCTACCTAAAGTTCGTACATCCACACGCACATTCAATATACAAACATACACATACACATACTGTACATATACATTCACTGTACAAACACATATACACATTCTGTACATATACATTCATTGTACAAACACATATACACATTCTGTACATATACAAGTACATATGCATACTTACACTCATGCACATAATCACGTTTCATCAAACATATATTAACGTTGTTGCCCTAGGGTAAACTGGGTGTAACACATGGCACACTGACAAAGCTTAACCTATTGTGACTATAACAATCTACAAGGTTAATGTAGGTTGCTTCTCTTTCTCCCCCTCCATTTTTCTGCATTCTTTCGTATCTCAAGTTATCATTACGTATATGTATTGTTGCATTTAAACAACTGTATTGTTGATAATAAATGTAAATTATTGGTATTGTTCATTATCAATAGCGCTATTTCTATTGGTATTTGTATTGATCCATTTGTAGTGTAATAATGCTCATTGTCATTTCTGTATTATTTTTTATTTTTCGCTAACTGCTTATTTGCTATTACTTTTACCATCATATTTGTACATGTCGTATTTGCTGATGTTGCTCTATTGTTGTTGTTGTTGTTGTTTGCTGTTGTTGTTTTTGTCTCTCTGTCTAATCCCCCTCTTGTCCCCACAATTTCCCCCTCTGTCTTCTTTTTTTTCTCTTTCTATCCCCTCCTGCTCCGGCCCGGCTGCACTAAATGATAATATAAATACATTTAATAAAGTCAAATACAAATAAGGCAACAAGAGAAGTATCCTACACTTCTCTTCTGTAATGTAAATCTGAACAGCCGACATGGGCATCTACATCAACTATATGATTTGCCTGAGAAGCTGGACAGGACACAAAAAAAAAAAAAGAAAAAAAAAAAAAAAAAAAAGATGATGTCGTGCAAATCTCTGCTTTTACCTTTGGTAGTTGGCTATTTTCTCCATTTTCCAGATGCCTCCTGTCAATATGTAGCACTTCGGGATGAGTCTTGTTGCAGAAAGAGCAAGTGATGCGCCTGTTGCAACTCTTGCTAAGGTGCCCTGTGCACAGGCAACCAAAACACAGGCCTTTTTCTTTTAAAAAGTCAAGCTTTTCCCCGTGCGCCTTCTTTCCCAATATCTGACAGTGCTCCAATGCATGTTCACTTTTACAGTAAAGACAGGAAATAGAGCTTGTCTTGGAGGTGTTCATAAACTTATTCAGGTGTGGACCCGGTTTTGGTTCAGTGGCAACTGCCACATGAGTTGCGAAACTGTTCCTTCTGAACTGTGATTTGCTTTGATGTATAGGCTTGGGTTTGGTTATTGTTTTATTCAGAGGAATGTCCTGAATGTCGCCAAAGACAGGATCTGAAGCAATTCTGACCTGATGTTCAATAAATTTCACAATGTCTATGAAACAAGCGCGTCGCTTTTGTTGGTCAACAATGTCAGCTGCTTTTCCTCTCCACTGGTCCCTTAATTTGTAAGGAAGCTTTTGGATGATCATCTTCATGCTAGCTGGCATATTGAGCTCATCCAAGTATTGCAGCTCTTCCATCGCATTGGAGCATTCTCGCAAGTAGAGTGCATAAGCTTGGAGATTTTTTACATCCTCAGATTTGATGTTTGGCCAAACCATGTAGGCTGCTGTTATTTTTGAAGGATTTCCAAAGTGTTCCCTTAGTAGGTGTTTTGCTGTAGCATAGCCCCTCTCTGTAGGCATATAGAGGCAACTGCGCACCAAATCCCTCGACTGTCCTTTGGTAAACTGCTCCAGATAATATAAGCAGTCACCACAATCATTGGTTTTTGCCTCCACACAATGCTCAAATGCTTTTATAAAAGCCTGAAACTGCAATGGGTCACCTTCAAAAAACGGAATATGTCTTTGTGGAAGTAATTGGGAGGTTTGTGCTTGAACCAGGAGTGCCATCATTTCATTTTGCCTTTGTAATACAGTGTGGAATTCACCAGGTATTGTGTTATTGCCTTGAAATGATTGAGCTGCTTGAGGTAAATGTTGCCTTGATTGGTTTTCCACAGGATCCAAAGTTGATGAGCGAAGTGGTTTGTTTGGTTGAGGGTGTGAATGAACCTTGTTTGGGGCCTTCTTGGCTGTGTGAAGCTCTGAAGGAGCAGCTTTAACAGACTGCTGAAGCTGTTCTACAGGCTGTGCAGGCACTTTTCTCAGTTTTATCTCTTGTCTATAATAGGACTCCATTCCATCAGACCTTTTGCTCCTGCCAGAAACACTGGCTTCCTGGAGGACAGACAATTTAGCAGAGGTGGGACCAAGTCATTGTTTTGCAAGTCACAAGTAAGTCTCAAGTCTTTGCCCTCAAGTCCGAGTCAAGTCCCGAGTCAAGACAGGCAAGCCCCGAGTCAAGTCCAAAGTCAAGACTGGAAAGTCTCAAGTCAAGTCCTAAGTCCTGCATTTTGAGTTTCGAGTCCTTTCAAGTCCTTTTAACCACAGACTAATATATTAACACAGATTGTGTATGCTTTTCAAACGCTGTATTTATTTATTAAAACAAGTGCATTTTAAATTGCAGGAAAGAAAATTGTGCTGACATTGCACTTTATAATAGCACTATTAACCAGTCATTTTAAACATTAACTCATTCCTTTACAGAACAAACACATTGAAAAATAAAGTGCAAATGTACTTATTTGTACAAAAGTGTTAACATTGAAAAAACATGACATATACGTGAACATAACAAAAAAGTTGTACTTTTTATATGTCAGGGCCCTATGCTGCATTGCATTTGCAAAAGACCAAATTAGCCAAGAGTCTGTCAGTCATTTGTGCACGATGGGGGCGTAGTATGATGCCACCATGGCTGAAAACTCGCTCCACTGGAGCACTGGAGGCAGGCACTGCCAAGACTCTCATGGCCACTCCGAACAGTGAAGGAAGAGTCTTCATGTTCAATGCCCAGAACAAAAGGGGAGAGAGAGTTGTTTTGGGTTGGTGCACTACTTGTAAGTGTATCTTGTGTTTTTTATGTTGATTTAATTAAAAAAAGAGGAAAAAAAAAAAAAAAATTCTTGTGCGGCCCGATACCAATCGATCCACGGACCAGTACCGGGCCGCGGCCCGGTGGTTGGGGACCACTGAGGTAAACAACCAACAGTATGTCAGAAAGCTAGCTAAAACGGTACACATATTCATAATATAGTATACATTTTAACTGACCTTTATTTTACTATTTTTGTCTTTTTTTAGGTGGCTAAAATACGCGGTGCTGCTGACCGCCGTCTAACGTTACGTGTGATATATTGACTAACGTAACCCTGCTTGAAAAAAATCACTGAACAAAAAGTATGAATAAGGTAGTGAACTGCAACAGATTCCCGTGTTTGCAATAACGTTATAACGTTAGCAGTGAGTTTACAGCCTCACTGATTTAACTACACAGCAAATAAAAGTCACGTTTCTTAGCCAATAAACGTTATCTTACATTCAAAACTTACCGTTCTTTGTGCAACTTCAAATGCCGGACGAAGTTGGAAGTTGTTGCCTCTCCATCAGTAATTTTCGAACCGCATGTGTTGCATACTGCAAACCGTTTTGTGTTGACCACCTCGTAATTTTTATACCCAAACAAAATTATTTTAGGTATCATTTTTTGTTCACTGGCGTGTGGTTTGGACATGTCTTCTTCGTTGGTTGTCCTGCAATTTGATTGGATGAATGTTGTGTGATGAAAACAAAGTAGATCTAATTTGATTGGCTGTTGTACTGAGACCACACCAGCTGACACACGCAACGCTGATAGACAAGTACACAATGAAAAATACGGAGCGCTCCCGAATAACTTTTTCATCTTTGGGTTTTGGGGAAAGTAGCAAGTCATGTCAAGTCATGTCAATTCAAAAGGCTCAAGTCCAAGTGAAGTCACAAGTCATTGATGTTAAAGTCTAAGTCGAGTTGCAAGTCTTTTTACATTTTGTCAAGTCGAGTCTAAAGTCATCAAATTCATGACTCGAGTCTGACTCGAGTCCAAGTCATGTGACTCGAGTCCACACCTCTGCAATTTAGCATTGTGGGCTGCTATTTGAGCATCCCACTCCATTTGCTCCTTTTTCCTCCTTATGGCCTCTGCTTGTTCCTCGTGTTCCCTCTTTAGAGCTGCTGCCTGCGCCTCCAATGCATGAATGTCTTTTAGAGCAATAGCACGGGCAATAAGTGCTGCCTTATCTGCCTCTGCTATTATGCGAGCAGAAGAAGTGGAAGACCTTTTGCTTTTGTTTGAGGATACGGAATTATTGAGCTTTGATAAGACATTGGATTGCACATTTGAAATGCTGTCGTGGGGTTGTACACTTTCATTTTCAACACCATCAACAGCAGAACCATCATTTATAACTTCATCATCATCATCATTGTCATCATCATCATTTTGAGAATACATCAACCTGTCAACCTTGTCAATAAAACCATCAAAATTCAACATTTTTGCTTTGTACCATGTCTCATGTTTAGTACACTCATCATCTGGCAACAGAGACAACAAAGTTTTGTGCACTTTTCTGGTTTCATGATAAAAACCCATAAACCTGCTAAATTCCTCCCTTAGCTCACGTGAACGTGTTTCGTCATTTAACAGGGCAATGACCCCCTCTTTCAGCGTTGATAGTCTTTGCAACTTTGATTTTCTTTCCCCCTGCAAACTTTCAATTTTGTTTGCTTTGGGTGTCATTTTTACCACACGTTTTTTCCCTTCAACCCCTTGCCCAACATTGTCACGTTCAGCCACATTGTCCTCCTGTGGCTGTTTATGTTCGTCAGCGCACATTTGTGCTCCCTCCTCCTCCATTTGGAAAAGTCAAAGTTTTTCAACCCGCGCGCAAGTCAAGTCAAATAGTCACCAATGCATTGGATTTTTTCAATATTTGTGTGCACACATTTTAATAATGGCCGTTTTGCTTTTGTTTATGTCGGCGCGCCGCTAAAACATACCACACAGGTGTAGGACGGGCTCAACGCTGCTCCGCATCCTCCTCCACGCACTGCACGCACGCGCGCTGCTTGGCTCGGTGGGATGATCTGTATGGCGTCAAATTAGTGCCAAAAATCCGAGCGCATACAAACTGTTATTGCGCGCTGTTTCTCCACTTCGTGCGCGCACGCGACACCCTTTTGCGCGCGCGTGGTGCCTTTTTGCGGACGCGCGGTGCCTTTCTGTGCGCGCAAGTCAAGTCAAATAGTCACCAATGCATTGGATTTTTTCAATATTTGTGTGCACACATTTTAATAATGGCCGTTTTGCTTTTGTTTATGTCGGCGCGCCGCTAAAACATACCACACAGGTGTAGGACGGGCTCAACGCTGCTCCGCGTCCTCCTCCACGCACTGCACGCACGCGCGCTGCTTGGCTCGGTGGGATGATCTGTATGGCGTCAAATTAGTGCCAAAAATCCGAGCGCATACAAACTGTTATTGCGCGCTGTTTCTCCACTTCGTGCGCGCACGCGACACCCTTTTGCGCGCGCGTGGTGCCTTTTTGCGGACGCGCGGTGCCTTTCTGTGCGCGCGCGGTGCCTTTCTGCGCGCGCGCGACGCCTTTCTGCGCGCTCGACGCCTTTCTGCGCGCTCTCTGTGTACTCCTGGCATCTCTCCTCGCGCTGTCATGTTTCTTTTTGGCACTTTGGGGGCGGGTATGCTTAGACGGCCTCTTCTTTCTGATTGGTCAGGCGAAAAATGCTGAAAAATGCTCAGAGCCAATCAGAAGTATAGCAGGGCGGGTCATCGTCAATATGTATCAAGATTTACGGAGGAAGAAGTGGATAAAAAAATGTCGCGCGCTGATGAAGGTTATTTCATACCACATAAACACAATACAGGGTAATACAAAATGTGACCCAAATAAATAATAAGACAACAAACACCATAATCACATCTTTCAGCCAGAACTGGTCCACCAGCAATAACATCCAATCATAACATTATTTTATATTTTCACTTCTTCTTGAACATTTGTTTTGTAATTTATGGAATTTATTTTGATTCAGCCATAAAATTAATGAAATAATCTTTGAATTTTGTTTTTAAAATGTTAAAAATAGCTTTTAATAATGTATTCTGAAACAGTTTAAAATAATCAGAGAACTGACTAACACTGACCCGATTCTAGGGGCCCATGATGGAGGGGGGCCCAGAGAGGCCCCTAATGATGATGAAATTATAATACAGAAAAAATAATGACACTGTGTTGGGGGCCCTGTAAAGATTATTTTCATGGGGCCCAAAATCCCTAGCGGCGCCCCTGCTGACCCTACACAACTATGTTGCACAATTAAGTCTTTTTTTTTATTTTAAAGCGAAAGAGGTAATTTCAACAGGTACAGCATCCTATGTCATATGTACATGTAATAAGATTTGTAACAAGGCAAACTGTTTGTAAATTGGTCGAAAATCGAGCAAGTTATGGTAATTTAATTAGTACATGTACCATTGACATCAATGTAATGATTGAGGCTAGATGTCCGAGGTAAGATGGCTACAACATTGCTACGCTGGAGAATGATTGGTCATATGAAAAATGCTCACAGCCAATCAGAAAGGAGGGGCCGTCTAAGCATACCCGCCCCCAAAGTGTCAAAAAGAAACATGACAGCGCAGGAGAGCTGTCAGGAGTACACAGAGAGCGCGCAAAAAGGCACCACGCGCGCGCAAAAGGGTGTCGCGCGTGCGTACGAAGTGGAGAATCAGCGCGCGATAACAGTTTTTATGCGCTCGGATTTTTGGCACTAATGTGACGCCATACGTCTGACCGTACGATTTTCGGAGGCGGAGCGGATCCTCTAGGCAGAGCCAAAACGAATGTGACAGCTACGTGGGTTGGGCGACTTGAAGGCGGAGCCGCATAGGAGTCTTCTGCTGTGTGGGCACATATATTCAATATTACAGGCATTTTTAGACGGATTGCAAGTTTGGTTTTGGTGTTATATTTATTCAACTTTCATATTTAGTATGACAGTTATACTGTCATATTGAGTAAAAAAAAGCTAACTTGTGTCTTTACAAACCTTACAAACTATTTTTTTCCTGTAAAACTTACAAAGATACATTTCTCCAGGCATTATTTGACATTTTGCTTGCATGGTTTAGGAGTTATGTTTAAATAACAGTCAGATTGAATGTGACAGTATACTGTCATAGTAGTTTTTTACTCAATATGCCAGTAATGTTCTTAAAATCCTGAGAAAATGCGAAAAAAGCAATACAAATATTTTTCAACATAATTCCTACACCAAACATGTCTAAAAATGCCTGAAGACATGTATCTTTGTTAGTTTTACTAGAAAATGTATTTTTGTAAGTTTTGCAACGACGCAAGTTAGTTTTTTTAATTCAATATAACAGTATAACTGTCAAACTAAATGTAAAAGTTATACAAACATAACTCCAAAAATGAACATGCATTATGTCTAAAAATGCCTAAAATATTGTATCTATGTGAGTTTTACCAGAATCAGGTAATTTGGTAAGGTTTGCAAAAACAAAATATTGGTTTTACTCACTATGACAGTATACTGCTGTCATTATGAGTAAAAAAAAACCTAACTTGTGTTATAACAAACCGTACAAAATATTTTTTCCAGAAAAATTTACAGAGATACATTTCTCCAGGCATTATTAGTCATTTTGAATGTGTGGTTTAGGAGTTATGTTTAAATAACTGTCGGATCGAATGTGACAGTATACTGTCATAGTGAGTAAAACCAATATTTTGTATTTGCAAAACTTACAAAAACAACTGATTCTAGTAAAACTCACATGGATTCATCATTTCAGGCATTTTTAGACATAATGCATGTTTGGTTTTGGAGTTATGTTTATATAACTTTTCCATTTATTATGACAGTTATACTGTCTTTTTGAGTTAGAAAAAACTAACTTGTGTCTTTACAAACCTTACAATTTTTTTGTCCAGTAAAACTCACAAAGATACATTTCTCCAGGAATTATTAGCCATTTAGCATGTTTTGTTTAGGAGTTATGTTAAAAAAAATGTGGCGGTTATCCGTCATTATGAGTAAAACCTAATTTTTGTATTTGTAATCCTTACCAAAATACCTGATTCTGGTAAAAATCACATATATTCAATATTACAGCCATTTTTTTACGAATTGCAAGTTTGGTTTTGGAGTTATGTTTATAAAACTTTCATATTCAGTATGACAGTTATACCATCATATTGAGTTATAAAAAAAAAACAGTATCTTTCAGTCATTTTGCATGTGTGTTTTAGGAGTTATGTTAAAATAACTGTCATATTGAGCGTGGCAGCTATACTGTCATTATGAGTAAAACCTAATTTTGGTATTCTAAACCTTACCAAAATACCTGATTCTGATAAAACTCACATATATTTAATATTACAGGCATTTTTAAACGAATTGCATGTTTTTGAGTTTGGTTTTGGAGTTATGTTTCTATAACTTTTTTATTTAGTTTGACAGTTAATAATAATAATAATAATAATAACTGGGATTTATATAGCGCTTTTCTAAGTACCCAAAGTCGTTTTACATGTAGAACCCATCATTCACACCTGGTGGTGGTAAGCTACTTTCATAGCCACAGCTGCCCTGGGGTAGACTGACAAAAGCGTGGCTGCAATTTGCGCCAACGGCCCCTCCGACCACCACCTATCATTCATCATTCAGTTCACCGGTATATTACACAACGGCAGCGATTTTTGGATGGTAAGAGGCGGGGAGCGAACCTGCAACCCTCAGGTTTCTGGCACGGATGCTCTACCCACTACGCCATGCCGCCAGTTATACCGTCATATTGAGTAAAAAAACTTGTGTCTTTGCAAACCTTACAAAAGATCATTACTCTAGTAAAACTAACAAAGATACATTTCTCCAGGTTTAATAGCCATTTTCATGTGTCGTTTATGAGTTATGTTTAAATAACTGTCATATTGAGTGTGGCACTTATAATGTCACTATCAGTAAAACCTTTTTTTTTTATATGTCAACCTTACCAAAATACCTCATTTTGGTAAAACTCACATAGATTCAATATTACAGACATTTTTAGACGGATTGCAAGTTTGGTTTTGGAGTCATGTTTATTTATTTTTTGCATGTAGTATGACAGTTATACTGTCATATTGAGTAAAAAAAAACTAACGTGTGTCTTTACAAACCTTACAAAATATTTGTCCTAGTAAAACTCACTCTCCAGGCATTATTAGCCATTTTACATGTGTGGTTTAAGAGTTATGTTTGCATAACTGTCAGATTGAATGTGACAGTATACTGTCATAGTGAGTAAAACCTAATTTTTGTATTTGTAAACCTTACCAAAATACCTGATTCTGGAAAAACTCACATAGATACAATATTACAGGTATTTTTAGAAAAATTTCATGTTTGTTTTTGGAGTTATGTTTATATAACTTTCATATTTAGTATGACGGTTATACCATCATATTGAGTAAAACAAAACTACCTTGTGTCTTTATAAACCTTACAAATTATTTTTTTCCTGTAAAACTCACAAAGATACATTTCTCCAGGCATTATTAGCCATTTATCATGTTTGGTTTAGGAATTATGTTAAAATACCTGTCATGTTAAATGTGGCAGTTATATTGTCATTATGAGTAAAACCTAATTTTTGTATTTGTAAACCTTACCAAAATACCTGATTTTGGTAAAACTCACATAGATTCAATATTACAGGCATTTTTAGACGGATTGCAAGTTTGGTTTCAGAGTTATGTGTATATAACTTTCATATTTAGTATGACAGTTATACTGTCAAATTGAGTAAAAAATAACAAACTTGTAATTTCAAAAACCTTACAAAATATTTTTTTCCATTAAAATTCACAGATACATTTTTCTCGGCATTATTAGTCATTTTGCATGTGTGGTTTAGGAGTTATGTTTAAATAGCTGTCAGATTGAATGTGACAGTATACTGTCATAGTGAGTAAAACCAATATTTTGTATTTGCAAAACTTACAAAAACAACTGATTCTAGTAAAACTCACATTGATACAATATTACAGGCATTTTTAGAAATAATGCATATTTGGTTTTGGAGTTATGTTTATACTACTTTTACATTTAGTGTGACAGTTATACTGTCCATCCATCCATCCATTTTCTACCGCTTATTCCCTTCGGGGTCGCGGGGGGCGCTGGAGCCTATCTCAGCTACAATCAGGCGGAAGGCGGGGTACACCCTGGAAAAGTCGCCACCTCATCATATTAAGTAAAAAAACTAAATTGTTTCTTTACAAACCTTACAAAATATGTTTTTCCAGTAATCTCACAAAGATAAATTTCTCCAGGCATTATAGCCATTTTGCATGTGTGGTTTGGTAGTTATGTTTAAATAACTGTCAAATTGAATGTGACAGTATACTATCATGGTGAGTAAAACCAATATTTTGTAATTGCAAACCTTACTACAACAATTGATTTTAGTAAAACTCGCATGGATACAAAATTACAGGCATTTTTAAACATAATGCATGTTATGTTTTGGAGTTATGTTTATATATTTTTTACATTTAGTATTACAGTTATACTGTCATATTGAGTAAAAAAAACTAACTTGTGTCTTTATAAACCTTAATTTTTTTTTTTTTCCAGTAAAACTCACAAAGATACATTTCTCCAGGCATTATTAGCCATTAACCATGTTTGGTTAAGAGTTATGTTTAAATAACGGTCATATTGAGTGTGGCAGATATACTGTCATTATGAGTAAAACCTATTTTTTGTATTTGTAAAATTACCAAAATAACTGATTCTGATAAAACTCACATGGATAAAATATTACAGGATTTTTTAGACATAAAGCATGTTTCCATCATATTGAGTAAAAAAAACTAACTTGTGTCTATACAAACCTTACAAATTATTGTTTTTCCTGTAAAACTCACAAAGATACATTTCTCCAGGCATTATTAGCGATTTTGCATGTGTGGTTTAGCAGTTATGTTAACATAACCGTCATATTGAGGGTGGCAGTTATACTGTCATTATGAGTAAAACCTAATTTTTGTATTTATAAACCTTACAAAAATTCCTGATTCTGGTAAAACTCACATAGATACAATATTACAGGCATTTTTAGACATAATGCAATTTTGGTTTTGGAGTTATGTTTATATACATTTTTCCAGGCATTATTAGCTATTTATCATGTTTGGTTTAGGAGTTATGTTTAAATAACTGTCATATCAAATAATGCAGTTATACTGTCATTATGAGTAAAACCCAAGTTTTGTATTTGTAAACCTTACCAAAATACCTGATTCTGGTAAAACTCATATAGATTCAATATTACAGGCAGTTTAAGACGGATTGCAAGTTTGGTTTAGGAGTTTGGTTTTGGAATGATGTGTATATTACTTTTATATTTAGTTTGACAGTTATACCATCATATTGAGTAAAAAAAAAAAAACTTTTGTCTTTACAAACCTTACAAAATATTTGTTTCTAGTAAAACTCACAAAGATACATTTCTCCAGGCATTATAAGCTATTTAGCATGTTTGGTTTAGGAGTTATGTTTAAATAACTGTTATTTCGAATATGGCCGTTATACTGTCATTATGAGTAAAACCCAATTTTTGTATTTGTAAACCTTACCAAAATACCTGATTCTGGTAAAACTCACAAAGATTCAATATTACAGGCATTTTTAGAAGTATTGCACTTAACTTTCATATTTAGTATGACAGTTTTACTGTCATATTAAGTAAAAAAACTAACTTGTGTCTTTACAAACCTTATACATTTTTTTTTTTTTTTTCCAGGAAAACTCACAAAGATACATTTCTCCAGACATTATTAGCCATTTTGTATTTATGGTTTAGGAGTTACAGTATGTTTAAATAACTGTCAGATTGAATGTGACAGTATACTGTCATAGTGAGTAAAACCTACATTTTGTATTTATAAACCTTACCAAAATACCTGATTCTGGTAAAACTCACATAGATACAATATTACAGGCATTTTTAGACATAATGCATGTTTGGTCTTGGAGTTATGTTTATATACATTTCTCCAGGCATTATTAGCCATTTATCATGTTTGGATTAGGAGTTATGTTTAAATAACTGTCATATCAAATGTTGCAGTTATACTGTCATTAAGAGTAAAACCCAAGTTTTGTATTTTTAAACCTTACCAAAATACCTGATTCTGGTAAAACTCACATAGATTCAATATTACAGGCAGTTTAAGACAGATTGCAAGTTTGGTTTAGGAGTTTGATTTTGGAATTATGTTTAAATAACTTTCATATTTAGTACGACAGTTATACCATCATATTGAGTAAAAAAAAACTAACTTTTGTCTTTACAAACCTTACAAAATATTTTTTTTCTAGTAAAAATCACAAAGATACATTTCTCCAGGCATTATTAACCATTTTGCATGTGTGGTATAGGAGTTATGTTTACATAACTGTCATATTAAATGTGGCAGTTATACTGTCATTATGAGTTAAACCAAATTTGTGTATATGTAAACCTTACCAAAATACCTGATTCTGGTAAAACTCACATAGATACAATACTAAAGGCATTTTTAGACATAATGCATGTTTGGTTTTGGAGTTATGTTTGTATACATTTCTCCAGGAATTAATAGCCATTTAGCATGTTTGGTTCAGGAGTTATGTTTAAATAACTGTTATTTTGAATATGGCAGTTATACTGTCATAGTGAGTAAAACCTAATTTTTGTATTTGTAAACCTTACCAAAAATACCTGATTCTGGTAAAAATCACATAGATACAATATTGCAGGCATTTTTAGACATAATGCATGTTTGGTTTTGGAGTTGTTTATACAACTTTTATATTTAGTATGACAGTTATACCATCCTATTGAGTAAAAAAAAAAAGAACTTTTGTCTTTATAAACCTTACAAAAAAAATGTTCCCAGTAAAACTCACAAAGATACATTTCTCCAGGCATAATTAACCATTTATCATGTTTGGTTTAGGAGTTATGTTTAAACAACTGTCATATTGAGTGTGGCAGTTATACTGTCATTATGAGTAAAATCTATTTTTTGTTTTTGTAGCCTTTACCAAAATACCTGATTCTGGTAAAACCCACATCAATACAATATTACAGGATTTTTTAGACATAAAATATGTTTGGTTTTGGAGTTATGTTTATATAACTTTCATATTTACTATGAAAGTTATACCATCATATTGAGTAAAAAACAAAAAATAATTTGTATCTTTACAAACCTTACAAAATATTGTTTTCCAATAAAATTCACAGATATACCTTTCTCTAGGCATTATTAGTCATTTTGCATTTGTGTTTTAGGAGTTATGTTTAATTAACTGTCATATTGAGTGTGGCAGTTATACTG